>NW_015170893.1:393970-460503 GCF_001447785.1 Gekko japonicus | reverse complement strand
TGCCTTGCGGGGGGGGGGGAGTTTGATGTGTGGAATGGAGTGAAGTCCAATCAGCTTCCATATGCAAAAGACCTTGAAGGTTCCATATGCAACTGAAAATTCCAACTGCCTTGCGGGGGGGGTTGAGTTTGAGGTGTGGAATGGAGTGAAGTCCAATCAGCTTCCACATGCAAATGACCTTGGAACGCGGGGCGGGACTGCACAAAGCAGCCAGTCAACCCAGCCAGTGTGTTCTGAGTGGCAGTTCTTCCGGCCTAACACTAAGGAGGCCAAATTTAGAATGTTCAATATAGAATGTTCTTATTCAATTATATATAAGGAGAGATGGTCCAATCAGCTTCCACATGCAAATGACCTTGGAACGCTGGGCGGGACTGCACAAAGCAGCCAGTCAACCCAGCCAGTGTGTTCTGAGTGGCAGTTCTTCCGGCCTAACACTAAGGAGGCCAAATTTAGAATGTTCAATATAGAATGTTCTTATTCAATTATATATAAGGAGAGATACTTCCCTGATTCTCTTCCTTCCTATGCTTATCATCAGGCCTCACCTGGTTTTCTTAGGGCTTTTATTCTTGCTAGAATGAATGCCTGTCTGCAGGACCACTGAGAAGAGGGACTGGGTGTCAGCACCAGTTCCCCAGGGGGACACGGCAGCTTTGGAGGGCGGACTCTATAGTTCACATCCTCACTGAACTCCACCTCTCCTAGCACTGCCCCAAATCTCCAGGAATGTCTGAAGCCAGAGTTGGCAACCATAGGGACTCAGAGCCAGATGAGGCATGCAGTTTGTTTTCGTATGATACTTGGATTGGATCTGGATGGTGCGAAGGGACCCCAAACGGAATTTTCGTCTTGGGGCCCAAAGTGACTCTTGGCAGCCTTGCCTGTCGACCTCCCAGATCTCATTCTGTTCACTGGCATTCTGATGATGACATCAGGTTTGGAATCAGAAGAAGCTTCTTAGCCCACAATTGCTTTTTCAGACTGCAGAGGAAAATTAAACGTGTGGTTAGAATGCAAGAAGAGATTTTTATAACATGGAAAAAGCCCTTCGCCGGAACAATTTCAGTGTCACTTCAATAACAGAGTATGGGGGAGGAGGGGAAAACTTACAATGAGAATAAACAAAGCAAGCATTACCTATTTCCCTAGGCTTCTAGAAAGGGGGGAAACACCAATAGGCTTCCCCACCCACACACATGCATATTTCCATAAAATGTTCTTGTGGGATGGCCAGGAGGACTGGCTCCTGCTTAATTGCGCGTCATCATTACGCTACAAGAACTCATTGAGATGGGAAGTTCGACTATTGGTTTTTAATTCTGATGTTGTTTTTCATCCTGATGGCTCTTTTGCCTGACACTAAATTACCTTCCTGCAAATTAAATACAATAAAATTGCTAATAAGCCTATTAGAAGATGCTGACAGCGTGGAATCTGCTAGATGGAGAATGCTAGCCCCCCCCCAATGTCTTTTGCACTAAACCTGTTTGATAAAATCAATCTATTTGTAAACATGTACACGCCCGTGAACGTGAACAACCAGTTCATCTACTACATAATGCTACCACCCCAAACAGACTTGGTAAAAAGATAATCTGTACTACAGATTTATATACCACTCTCAAACTGGTTCACATGCTCCTCTAAAGAACCTTGAGAATGGTAATTTTAGAAAGTTGCAGACGTTATTTCTGCATGAAGTACTTTGATCCATGGAACTGTGGCTCCCAGAGTTTTTTGAGAACCATGACAGTTGAACCTGTTTGAAAGTGGTTGAAATGTGTACTGGAGATCTGTTCTAACCAAGTACCCATAAGTAAAGGCACCTGCTTAGGGTGGTGCTGTAACAAGGTGTTCCCCAGCCACCCCACTTGTCTCCATTGTTTCCTATAGGGGGGGAAATCCCAAGCTTTCTCCAGGGCAAAGAAGCCAATAGCCAAACACATAAGAGCAACCACTGGCCAAAAGTCTACAAATACAAACAGAATGAACAAGCCCAAAGAACCAATATCAAACCAGAGAATACCAGAAGAACCACATGCAAATATGGTGAGCCCAACAGAACCAATGCCAAACCAGGGAATCCAATAATCATGCCTGGGCAGACAGTTCTAGCATTCCTCCTAACATCTGATCCCATTAGCTGGGAGAGCTGCCTCCCTCCCCTGCTCCCTCTCATTTACTGGGAAACCTGTTAAAGGGGGGGGGGGAGGGACAGGCCTGGGAGGCTTAAACTACATGCCCCAAATATTGCCAAATATTTCTGGAAATATTCATGACCCAGATACTGCTATTCTGAGAATCCTAAATACCACTCCAGATACATGAATATACCTGAAAAGTAACTAGAAGTTATTTTTTGGATATATATTTGGACTGGAAATATCCAAACGTACATCCCTAGTTGGTTGTACTCATTGATTTGGGCTCATGCAAAATGAGGCATTCTTTTTTATCATTCATGTGTTCCAAGGACGAGCCCTAGCATCAAAATAAGCTCTTTACTCTTCAATAATTTTGACTCTCAAGGCACAAATAAGTGCAGTTCAGTAAAATGACCTTCAGATGCTTTCAGTGTAATTATTGCCTCCCCTGCTCTGTAGTCACACATTTTAAATGTGGAAAACAACATTTAGTAATTTCTTAGCTACTGAAAAAGATAATGAACTTTGAATGTAAACCTGGACCCCCAGTTTAACTCCGGAAGCAAAGAGTCTCTTTGGTAATGGGAGGACTGTAGCCCTCGTCTTCTTTTCCCCTTCTGTAAAGACAAGCTAATTGGCAAACAATCATTTCTGTAGTTGCAAGTAGTTAATCTCTATCTGTAGTATTCCTAAATAATCAAGGGTAAGGAGCAGAAGTCTTAAAGATATTTTACTGAGCATTTTTGCTAAGTATGTACCAATGTTTTAGTATTATGCTAAATGGCAGGAAAACCAACTCAGTGGAACCATGGCTGTTTTCGGATGTTTGTTATTGACCAAAAATCAACACACAAGATTGGATCCTTCAGATCCATTCTGTTAATAGAGGGGCTTCCTAATTCACTGCCAGAGGATGTGGTGATGGTTGCAGGCATAGACAGTTTTAAAGGGGACTGGATAGATTCATGGAGGATAGTCTATCAACAGCTACTAGTCATGGTGACTAAAGAGAACCTCCAGATTCAGAGACAGTGAACCTCTGAATACAAGTGCCAGGGGAAGGCCTCAGCCTCAATGCCCTGCTGTTGGACCTCCAGAGCAACTGGCTAATAAAAGCTTAGTGGGCTATTATTTATCAGATTATTTTATTTACTTTCAGGCCATTAAAAACTTCAGCTCCACATTTCCACCAATTAAGCCTCAATTAAAGGGACAGGACATTTTTCAGCAGGCCTATTAGCAACCCTACAAACAGGTCTAAGCAGAGCCGTGTACTATGCTGAAATGGTGAGTGCTTTCACACATGCTAAATAATGCAGTTTCAATCCACTTCAGCGACTGTTTGCAAGTGGATTTTGCCACTTCACACAGTAAAAGCCAGTTGCAAAGTGCATTGAAAGTGGATTGAAAGTGTGTTATTTAGTGTGTATTTGTGCTTCTCCGTGGCCTAAATATACGTCACATATCTGCCTGTGAAAGGCATCATGCACATAACAATAAAATAAAATAAACTAGAGGACCCCCCCTTTTGAAGAACACTTTTTTTTCCTTTTCTTTTTTTTGGAATTTAAAAATAGACCAGCAATGAAGAGCACTTTCTAAAACGCCATATAGCCTGCCCTTCTTTTCGGGAGCTCAGAATGAGATTTTGGCAGCACACCGATCCAGTGAGATCCAGGTAGTACACCGATCCAGGTGTTCGGTAGAAGGACATTGACTTTCCCAAGGCAACATGTTCAGCTTCTGAATAATAGTTGAGCACAGATTTGAGCCCGTCAGGATTTCAAATGTAAGAAGCAACACTTTGAATTGTGCTCAGAAACAAATGGGCAGCCAGTGCAGGTCTTTGAGTGCTGGGGTGATACGTTCCCATCTAGGGTTGGCAACTATGGTTTAGGACATTTCTGGAGATTCAGGGGCAGAGCCTGGGGAGTCACCCAGCACTGATGTGATTCCATACAGTCTTCCCTCTACAATTGCCATCCCCCCTCCCCTAGGAAACTGATCTCTGTAGTCATGAGATCAGTTGTAATTCCAGGAGAACGCCAGGCACCACCGGGAGGATGGCAACCCTAATACTACCCATGGCAATAGCCTGGCTGCTGCATTTTGGATGAACTGAAGTTTCTAGACCACTTTCGAAGGCAATGCCACGTAAAACACGTTATACTAATCTAACCTGGATGTAATCAGGGGAAGGATCACTGTGGCCAGATCATGCCTTTTCAGGAATGGCTGTAGCTGGTATATCAGCTGAAACTGATAAATGGCACCACGTGCCACAGAGCTGAGCCTCCAACTGTAGGCCATGATCCAGCGGTACCCACGAGTGATGAACCATGCCCTGATTACATCCAGGTTAGATCAGTATAACGTGTTTTATGTGGCTGAATCGTCAGTACTTGAGCAGCTTTGTCATTGACCAACAGCATCACAGTCTTATCTGGATTGAGCTTCAGTTTATTGATATTCATCATACCCCATTACCATCATCTCCACACACCTATTCAGGAGCTGTTCTATTCTCAGCAGTAGTATCTGGTTTTATTATCACATTGAAACTTGAAAAATGGTAAGCCTTGCCCTCCAAATCCCTTACTGAAAAGGGGGGGGGCTTAATTCACAGTGAACTAAAGACTTTTAGAAAGGTTGAAGTCCTCTGAAAACTGGGTTCAGACACGTAGAGTGATTAGCTCATGTTTATTAGGTGGTTTCAACTCAAAACTAAGACCAACTAGCAGGGTCAGAGCCCTGCTTATATTCGTACCACACACCACACCCAACACACACACACCACTCCCAACGATAAGCTATTTACAGGGTATTGTTAAACAATTGGCTATTACTAGGATCCGGGGCAATCTATTGGTTCATTCTAGGATCCTAGCCTTCTATTGTTATGCGTTCAAAGCTTCGCCATTTCGCATGTCCGTTGCCAGCCAGCCCATTCGCAAGTACGGTTCCATTGCAATACATACCATCCTCATTCAGGCTCATTGAGAGCAACTTACTTCTCTACCAACTAGGGAATATTAGCTTTTCTCTCTCTCATCAGAGTCAGCAGGGGAAATATAACAGCACTATCAATCAATATGTCTATCAATACAAAAGAATCTTGCTGTGATTTCTTACGGGTTCCTACAAAACTCACCTAGTACGACAAGATAATTTTGTTATATTTGAAAAGCTGACAATGAAGACACTTCTGGACTTGGACCTGGGAGTCTTGGACCCCAAAGCCTTCTTGGGCACAAATTGAACAGAGGTTTAACTGCCATGTTTCTCAGCTGCAGTTGCCCCCCATTTGCAAACACTGACGTGCCTCCAACCTACCTCCCAGGCTGGCTCTGTGAACAAACAACATGCAATTTACCATACATTTTAAACAGGACTCGTGCTTCAAATGAAAGTGACTCAGGTTTTGATTTGCATCCAGAGTGAAAATTTGTTTGCCAAGAGTCAACCCAATGAGATTTCAAGCAGCTGAGATATTAAATGCACCAAAACAGAAACATAATAGGAATGCTGACAGGTTTTTAATTATTGCTCTGTGCGTGGGGCACTAATATAATTTCAGAGGGGAAATTTTGCCTTGCCTTTAAAAAAAAATGTGAAGTGATGAAGTCTTCACTAACCAAAACCCCTTTTTGTCCTCTCTCTTCACTTTTAAAACATTTTTATTTCAGTGAGAACTAAATCACAGAGCTCCCATTCTCTGTGTCCCCATATTTAATGCTATGCTTTGAACAAGGAATTTCACGGCAAGTCATGGGCTTGTTCCAGTTCTTGTTTATGAATGCTTCCTCTTGACTTCAACGAGAGCTGGGGTAGGTTCTTTTGAAAAAACTATTGGGGGCATAATTGATTCTGCAGTCACCCCATCTCCTTCATATAACTGGAAGGAGGACTCCTCCTCATTAGGAAGCGCAAGTCTGAGGCAGAGTGCTTCAGGCTCTCCTACCAGCAGTGCCTTTGACAGAGTCAGCTGGTGTCCCAGCAGAGGATCTGTCTGAATGGGGCACAGATGCTCCCGCTTTCCATGCCCAGATGCTCTACAGACACAGTATTTCTCCCCCTGCAAAGGGAAATAATAGAAAGTTCCAGAAACTCTGTGGATTGCCGCAGATTCTGCCTAACGTGGCAGCCCTCTTTGTTTAGTGAGCATGATGATGAGGAAGATAATCATTCAAGATAATTTCTGCCGTTCAGGATAAGCTCAGCAGTGGAAGTTAAACAGGACCTGCAGACTGTCTGACCCCATCATCTCTGGGGCACAGAAAACAAGAAGCTTGTCAAAGGCATGTATTTAATTGGACTCCCGTCTTGCAGATTGACACGTCAACACTTGCTCCAGGCAGTTATTCTCTTGCAGGAAATGCCTTGCCTGCCTGCCATTATATTATGTCTTTATGTCCCAAGTCACTGACTTATTGCCGCCTTTTGAAGGTTGATGAAATCGTTCCCAACTTCTACTACACTCCATGCACCCCTTCTGCTAATCAATGCAATATGGTTTTTAAAAAAATATGGCACCGATGGATTCAACCTGCCTCCTCAGGCCTATCAGTTAATGCTACCCTGATGGAGTGTCTGTGTTCAGGTTCAATGTACACAGCTCATGGCATTAGGGTGGTAACAAGAGCAGACTCTGGATAGGAAGTTGGTACGAGCATCCCAGTCAGCACCAAGCTAAGCCCCTACCCTTAAGACAAAGCAGTGTTTCAGTAGTACAGAAAGAATCTTTCATTGATACTGAAGGGCAGGGACATGAATAAGAGGCAGGAAGGTTATTTGCACAGCATCCAACTGAAAAAAGGGAATTTATACCCAAAGGGCGTGTAGCCAATCAGTTATGTGCCACTCACTTCTTGTACATCGTGTTGCAGTGACAGTTACTGCTACTGCCACACGATATATGCCTGTGCTAGTGGAAAGGAACATGTCATTTCATTCATACTTTTATAAATGCAGGGACCCAAACCAGCTTCTACTCTGGCTATAACACCGATTCTTCCTTGGGCACGCTAGAGGTGTAAAGCTTGGATCTGCCCATGTCCAAACCCACCCAGCTTTGATGACTAATGTTGTAGGAAAGCCAACTGCCTCCTATTGGAATTTATGCTGTAGTAGTGGCTGGATTCCTTTGAGCCTAAATGTACATTGAAACAAACAGAATTCATGTTCTTTAGACGTGACTGATGTCTTTCCTGGGAAGCTGGAGAACATCTGTAAGAGCTCATTACAACATAAATCATGTCAGAACTATACATAAGGTTTATATCAGCTTTTCTGACTCATCTTATTCCACAGGAAAATATACATATAAATATTTCTCAGCACACTGCAAGTACAATGCTATGAAGCACTTTTTAAAATGCCAGTATCCTAGAACTATGACCAGACTTGGTAAGGACACATTGGTAATGTACATTAGTCAGGTAAAACCTGGAAGATGCCAGAATTAATAGTGGGTAGCAAGGATATAGTAAAAGAGAAAAAGAAGTGTGAGCAAGACAAAGGTGATTCAAGAAAGACATCATGAAGGAAACAAATCTTGATCAGAAACAAGCACTGGTCTATATGTGCTTCATCCTTTTGATAAGTTGTCTTTGCAGCAGCATCAAGAGAGGATTGCTATATAGATCCTCCAGGTTGTGTGGAGGATTTCTGTGCCAACAACAGCAACCTCTTGTACACCCAGAACCAATGATGGCACGGAAATATGCCATAGGGTCAGGAGAATCCTTATGGCATGCCACACAAATGTAACAGGAATGGAAGCATGTTCCCTCTAAGCTGTGGAGTCTTGTGAGCAAAGATTCTACTTTGTGAGCTACTAACATTCAAGCTGTGAGCGAGCGATTTGGCTACTGCATAAATTAGTTTGCTCTGGAGCCATCCTTCCTGAGCTAAGACATAAATGTGTGAGCCAGAGGCTAAAAAACTGTGAGCTAGCTCACACTAACTCAGCTTAGAGGGAACACTGGAGATAACATGTCGACCATTCCCTTCAAAGCAGAGAAGGAAGTGAATTCTAGGCTACAAGAGCAGCATAGAGATGGGAAGTTAGAGGACAAAAGCGAGAGAGGGGTAGATGATGGATTACTATTGATTATGTATATAGTCATTTTTATCATAGTCCAAGAGTGCTTTAAAATTTAATATTTGTCTATGTCTGCAATAATCTGCAAGGAAGGTCAGCATTAGCAGTTGACATTTTGCAGATGGGGAACAGAAACCAAGTTACACATGCCAAAGGGCAACTAAGGAGTTTAAACAGAGATTTAGATTGAGGCCTTGAATATTTAACATATTACCCACCTGACTCTCATATGATATGTCACAGTGTAGTAAAACAGCTTTTTAATACAGGCTTCATTTCACAGAATGAAATGATGAGCATAAGAAAATCCAGCCATAATCTTATTATTATACACAGACTGATACTAACTCTACATCCATATTATAAGTATGTCAGTGGACAATAATAAAATATATTAATGCTATTCATTTGGGACAAGTAGGAAGCAACAAAATCATAATTTACAATATTGATTTCTTTAGGCCACTTCTAATGTTACAATTACTCACTCCAAAAATTCATGATTATTTTGATAGCTGGCAAGATTATAGTATCCTAGGAGGCACTGGGAACCATTTAACCCATCAAAAGAGAAAGAGCTTTATAAGCTGTGGGGTATAGAAGTAATAAAGTAATGGGCTTAAGTTAGATAACTTTATATGTAGTAGCCTAGAAGTATGCTTGAGAATTCCGGCTTGTGATTCATCCAGGCCGGCATTTCACATGATGTATTCTGCATATAAATTAAATAAGCAAGGTGACAATATACATTCTTATTGTATTCCTTTTCCTATGCTAACCCAATCAGTTGTTCCATATCCGGTTCTAATTGTCACTTCTTGACCCTTATACAGGTTTCTCAAGAGACATGTGAGGTGGTCTGGTACTCCCATCTCTTTAAGGACTTGCCACACTTTGTTGTGATCCACACAATCAAAGGCTTTACCATAGTCAATGAAGCAGAAGTAGATGTTTTTCTGGTACTCCTTTGCTTTCACTATAATCCAGCAAATGTTGGCAATTTGATCTCTAGTTCCTCTACCTCTTTGAAACCCAGCTTGTACTTCTGGCAGTTCTCTATCCACGTACTGCTGAAGCCTAGCTTGTAGGATCTTGAGCATGACCTTGCTAATGTGTGAAATGCGTGCAATTGTGTGATAGTTTGAAGAAGAAGAAGAAGAGATTGGATTTATACCCTGCCCTTCACTACCCAAAGGTGTCTTAAAGCAGTTTACAAACTCCTTTCCTTTCCTCTCCCCACAACAGACACTCTGTGAGGTAGGTGGGGCTGAGAGATCTCTTGACAGAAACTGCTCTTTTTCAAGAACAGCTCTTATCAGAACTATGGCTTGCCCAAGGTCATCCAACCAGGTGCAAATGGAGGAGTGGGGAATCAAACCCGGTTCTCCCAGATTAGAGTCCACGCACTTAACTACTACACTACACCAAACTGGCAAACCACTACACCAAACTGCGCACTTAACCACTACACGAAACTGAATGGTTTGAACATTCCTTGGCATTGCCCTTCTTTGGGATTGGAATGTAAACTGACCTTTTCCAATCCTGTGGCAACTGTTGTGTTTTCCAAATTTGCTGGCATATTGAGTGCAGCACTTTAACAGCATCATCTTTTAAGACTTTGAATAGCTCAGCTGGGATAACATCACCTCTGCTAGCTTTGTTGCTAGTAATGCTTTCTAAGGTCCATTTGACTTTGCACTCCAGGATGTCTAACTCGAGGTCAGTGACAACCATCATGGTTGTCAAGGACATTGAGGTCCTTCTTGTATAGTTCTTCTGTGTATTCTTGCCATCTTTTCCTAATTTCTTCTCCTTCTGTTAGGTCCCTACTGTTTTTGCCCTTTATCATGGCCAGCTTTGCATGAAATGTTCCCTTGATTTCTCCAATTTTCTTGAAGAGATCTCTAGTCCTTCCCATTCTATTGTTTTTCTCTATTACTTTGCATTGTTCATTCAGGAAAGCCTCCTTATCTCTCCTTGCTGTTCTCTACCCAGAAATTGTGGATAAAGATTCTGACAAAGGAGGAACACAGGCACAGAGGAGAATGGCTTCTCTCCTATTATACTTCACTTCTGTAGCTGCCAAAGTGAGCAAAGACAATAGCTAAGGTAGCCAAAGGAGGTGAAAGGTGAAAAGTATTATTGACAGTGAGTGGGAAGATAAGGGAATTGCTAATGGTCAAAGTGGCTGGTTGATGTCCAACTTGGAGAGGCAATGGCCCAATCTGCTCCACTGTTTTACCAAGCCCACACTGGAACAGAAAAAGATGTGGCTCAAAACCACATTCATATACCCCAGGCCAATGCCATACTGACTGCAGAGTCATCCCTGAATGGCCATAAAACAGCCATAAATCTATGTATACGGCTACCATAAAACCAAAAGATCAAAGTGAAAGCGCCATGCAGTCTGGACACTGCCATAAAATCCGAAAGTCAATCAAAGTGAAAGTGGCTTGCAATGTAGAGGGGAATTTCTGTTCCAGCGAGGGTTTGGTAAGACACCAGAGAAAATGCTAGATGCAGATTGGACCAATGACAGCAAGCACTGCAGTAAACGCCATGTCTCTGAGACTGAAACAAGCACAAGCATGGCATATCCTGCCACATCAAGCCAAGATACATTGGCCGGGAATCATTTCACCTTTAAGTAGGCAAGTATAACAGAAAGGAGGGGACTCCAATTTGCCACAGATTCATACATTTAGTACATACATAAAATCAAAAAGATTTTAAAACATGGTAATAAAATGTGTTGAACTCACTGTGTTGCAGGGCAAATGTGAGAAAATAAATATATTTTTAAAAAGGCACTGATTAAAAAAGTTACTTCAAGTTCTAAATTGGACATTACTGTAGTGAAGATTTAAAATACAATAATTAAAGCATCAAAACCCAACTATAACATTAAATCAAATTTAAAATCCCAGACCCAACACACACACACACACACACAGAGGGAGAGAGAGAGAGAGAGAGAGAACTTTTAACATTTAAACTTACCCCATACAGAGCTCATTATCCTGTATCTAATGCTGAACCAGAGGATCAGGTCAGGTTCAAATAGGGGGTATTTTTCTGCAGGCCTGGGTGGCCATAGCTTTGTAGGAAAATGTGAGCCCCCCCAGTGAAGGAGGGTTTAAATCCCCACAAAAGAAAACATTGTATGTGCTTATGCAGACAATGTAATGGAGCACTCCATTCTGGGTGGTTGTGGGGCAGGCAGAGAAGCAGGAGCCGCTATACAAGCCAGGCAGGCAAAAGAGACAGACAGAGAGGTTTCTGCATGTGCCAGGAGGCAGGAGGAGGGGAGAGCTTGAGCCACTATCAGATATGCCAGGCAGGCAGAGGTGATAGCACTGAGCACAGGTGGAGGGAGGAGGAGAAAGGCAAGCTGGAGCTGCTCCCGTACCACATGAGCTATGTAGCCATTAGCAGTGGCTTTTGGAGGCAGGCAGACTGGCCAGCAAGTAGACAGCCCAGAAAGAGAGGGGACAAAAAGGATGCAGGTTCCCACTTGTAGTAGTCTAATCTGGATATTATCAGGTAACTTTCTCCCAGAATAGGTAATGACCCCTGTGGCAGAATGTTTCCCCTCTGGCCTGCAGGTCCTATTCTGCCCTGCCCTCTTAGGTTTTTCCCAACACCTGGAGAGGCTTTTCTTCCACTCCTGGGTAGCCCGCCACCACCACCTGACCTTTGTGTGGAATTGCCCTCTGAAGTTTTGAAGCCTTGCCTCTGCTGCTGCCCAGGGCCTAGTCACCATGAGGACAGTTTACGGCCTTGAGCACCCCTGGAGGAATAGCCACTTGACAACTGTCTGCCTTCCTCCTGGCACTCCTTTTAAAATAGCGTGTCTGAGACAGTGGAGGTCTGTGTGGTACAGAGAACCACTGCCAGCATCAAAAATTATAAAATATTTATTAAAAAGAAAATGTTCACAAGCATACTTGTAGTACAGCACCAAACTGAGCAAGGGGTTCAAAAGAACTAGGTAAAATGCAAATCCTCTGTCCCTCTCTCTATATATGCCCTATCAAATCTTAAAATGGGACAGGCTCCTTAAGCTTAGGAAGTTACAAATCTCTACAGATTTGACCTAACCTTGAAGCTTGCTCCAGTTCTTTAAGCAAGCACATGGTCAATGGTTACCTTCCCAGCAGGGAGGTCAAGTGCTCTCATGGACTCAGCACTCAAGGAAAGAGACCTCCTTTCTGCTGCAAGGAGTTTTTATCATATCTGTTTCTCCTCCCACTGACTCAGTCAAGCCAAGTCAAGAAAGCCTTTCCTGAAGCCTCCAGAAATCTCCTTCCTGAGGCCTCTCTAGCATTTAACACCTCCCAATCTCTGTTCCCTGTTTGGGGAAAGGGGAAGAGCTTGACCTACCCATTATCTCTCCTGCCAGATGTATTAGCATTTGTATAAAGGTGAGCTGAGGTATGTCTGGAAAGCAATTGCACTGATTTCCCTCTCTCCTGCCTGTTCTCTGCCCAGAGGGAGAAAAGAACTTTAAAATGCACAGTGGAGGTTTTGTTCATTTGAAACCTCCAAAGCGAAGACACATTTCTTCACAACCCCCATAAGCTGGTAGAAGGCATTCCTCTCCACATCCTTCACCTGTTTATTGAGGAGCCCTGGAGCACTTCCAGACTACTTGGTCTTTCGGGAATGCAACTCTGTCCAAAAAAGGCTGAATTACTGTACTGGCTTTATTACTGAATCACAGCACTTACATCTTGTCTGGATGTGTCATTTTTGTTCCATCTCATCCAATCCCAGACTGGCCTCTTTCCTCCATCTCCTTAGAATGATATGGGAGGGGGTGGGGAGATGGTTATTACCTACATACTGAATCAGAGAATACAGAGAGCCCAAGATGTTTGTCACTAAAGGGAGGAATCTGTTGCTAAAAAGGGGAAGGATTTGTACCACTATAGGAGAGGGAACTGGAATTTTGGATGCAGTCCAACAGAAGCACAATGTTGGATCCCCAGGCATTCGAAATAACTCCACATTTGGATCAAAGCAAGGTTTATTTCAAAGCGATGGTTCAAGCAGGAACAAGGACATTGTTAGGAATAACTGCTAATACACATGAGCAACATAATAAAGAGATTTGAACCAGGTGAGGGCCAATGAGCCCAGTTCCCGCTGGCGGGAATAGAACTTAGAAACGCGCGCCCATTTCATGGGAACATAACAGTTCTACACAATCAACACAGGTTCAGTTCACAGGCTAGATACCCATAACAAGCTGAGCGAAGCACCGACTCCCACCACCAGCTGCATGACCTTGGCCAGTTCCGCAAAGTACAGAGTAAGCATAAGGAAGCAAAAGGAACCGGGGGGGGGAAGGGTACAAGATGTGTTAAGCAGGTAACACCAGATACAATGGCAGCTAGCTGACACACAACAGAGTTTAGCTATGGAGCACCTTGTGCATACAGAACTTTGCCCTCCGTGGCCCCAAACATGAGACTATCCTTACAGTTTATTGGGCATAACTTTGATCTATAACATGGGGTTTCTTCAGAAATCTTTTGTACCTCAGAAACAGAAATTAGTATCCAGAGGCATTACCGTAGCTTACATAATCCATATGTACTTTTCCCTTTTCTCCAACATAGTAATATTAGAGCTTTCCCAACAGGACAATTTCATACAAATGTCTCCCTACACATAAATAAGATAAAATCATTGACTATGGATTGCACCACTTCAGAAACAACACATGGATTGGGTTGTATGTTAGCATTTATTCGCATTATAATTTGCAGAGAGAGAGAAAATAACCTTGCAGTAAAATATAAGATAATAGATTTGACTGACTACTGTGTGTTGGATTTTAAAGCAAAGTACAATAGCCTGCTGTTCAGAAAGCTGTTTTTTCTTACTTCACTGAAAAGATTTCAGATATCAGTGCAGAAAAGCATTGGCTAGTTTTACAGCTAGGAAGGCCCAATGTAAAAAGACCAGTATTCCAGACTAAATTTATGCATTCATTTTATAGTCCACCTTTCTTGCTAAGACCCAAGGCAGATTATGAAATTTAAAAACAATGCAATAGGGCCACTATAAGATACAAGAATATAAAGCAATGCAGTAAGAACAAGATAATGCATATAATACAGTGCCATAAACTACAGCTCTTGTCCCTTTGTAAAAGCATCCTCTTGAATGACTGCATTTTACTACACCCCTATTCCTTTTAAAAAATGCCTTCTTGAACCATTCTGTTTTACACATGCTGCAGAATGATGCAAGTGTGAGAGACTTACTGACCTCCTGGGGCAGGCCATTCCACAAAGTGGGAGCCACAACAGAAAATGCCAGGGTACAGGCAGCTGCGGATTTTACCATTTGCAGGTACCTTCACCAGAATTTGCTCAGATGAACACAGCTTTCTCAGTAGGGTGTATTGTGAGGAATGGTCCTTTAGATATGTGGGTCCCAGGCCACGAAGGGCTTTGATGGCAACAGTCAATACCCTGAATTGCTCCATTCATAAGTCAGTGTTATTTCCCTATTTCCAGGTGTAAAATGGGTGTGTCATTTCATCTCTTCCTGTGAGTGGAATCTCTCCCCCACCTGTAGTGTGAAGCCCCTGAGTCCCTGGCTAACTACAAGCCACAGGACAACAGCCCTTTGGATCTCAACCATAGGCAACCACCAAAGGATCATGCCTCTCATTAGAACTAGTTTAAGAGCCCAATTATCTGCAATGAAGATCTGCATCCATGCACTGTAAACGACGGCGGCGGCCAGGCTGCTTCCAGTTCATTCCACAAACACCCAGAAAAAGTACAGCTTCCCTCTTCCCCTTTGACTTTCCTTAACCTTTAATAGGTATATAAACATAGGGATTTTGGCAGGGGCAGCTCATCACAGCATGGTACTGCAGTCTGCAAGGGTTACAAAAGCTGGACTTCCAGAAATTCGATTCATTAAGAGATGAGATCCAGTGTGGTATAATGTATGAAACTTTGAATTTGGACCAAGGACACTTGAGTATAGCTCTCCACTCAGTCATGAAGTTTCTTATGTGATATGGGGTAGTCAGTCCAGCCCAATCTACCTCACAAGGTGGTTGTGAAGATAAAATGGGCAAAAACTCCATGTCTGCACTACTGAGCTGCAAGACAGAATACAAATGAAATATATTGAGAGACAGAAAGAGACATATGGCAGCCTTTATTCATTTCAGCCACCTGACTGGTGTGTTTTCTTTTCAGATTTCTACATGATGTCATCCTCTGTTTGTGCACAGACTGTTAACAGCCCACTTCTTCCATTAAAAATCTGCTTTATTTTAAACTTGTAACCCTCCACTCTCCTGTTTCCTGGGCAGGATGCTATCAGTACAAGCTGTTTGTTGGCTCTGAAGGGGAAACACTATAACTTAAGGACTTTAGTGAAGTGCCAGTGTGTTACTCTATTCATTTGTTGATGGGTGCAAGGAGCCAGTCCCCAGCAGAAATTAACATAACAGAAGAGTTGCCTACCTTTTTGACAGAGGGGAGGGGGAGGCTCTGAAAATATAAAGAGGTTTTTTTAAAGGTTGTTAAAGATATTGTGTTATTCCTGTCCAGCTGTTACTCATGTTCATGGCTTTAAAAAAGAGAATCACCTGTTCAGACTGCTCTTTAGGGAGTGGGAAGAGGATCCTCAATGTCTGCAAATACATGGAAGATTTTCAAAAGGTTTTTTTAAAGTTATCATGTTATTTCTATGCCCATGCGCCTTAAAAAAATTTAAACAAGTGGGCAAAGAATCCTGAGAGTCATGTGTATGCACATCAGGTGTGAAAGGGAAACCACAGCTAAACATAAAGAGAACTAGGGTTGTCATGTCCACCCTGGCCACCAGCAGGGGATGAGAGAGCTGTAGGGTTGCCAGGTCCAGGTTGGGCAATTCCTGAAGATTTGGGGATGGAGCCTGGTGAGGACAGGGATCTCAGTGGGGTACGATGCCATAGAGTCCATCCTCCAAGGTATCCATTTTTTCCAAGGGAACTGATCTCTGTAGTCTGAAGATGAGCTGTAATTCTGGGGAATCCCCAGGTCCCACCTGGAGGCTGGCATACCTAGGAAAAAGGATTACCCTAGACTGTCTGGAATCTCCGTTGCGAGAGAGATTGTACAGAAATCATATCAGCAACCAGACTGCCATCAAAAATCACCCTGGTGTGGGGTCACCCTGGTGTGGAAGCAGATGCATCACATACACATACGCCTTCAAGTCTTGTAGCTGTATGAAACTCAAAACAGTTCAACTTATCTTTGGCAAAGGGTCAGACAGGCGTAAAAATACAACCTGGGTTCTTTTAAGAGAGCGTAGATTGTTCTTTAATACTGAAGTTCAGTTTCAAATAAAGGGCAGGTGGGAAGGGATTTCCTTAAAATTTCTAGTGACATTTATTTTTGGTAAAATATCAATATTTAATGTCATGCTGATTAGCTTCCCTCTAGTTGCTAAGCAACACAATATATTTAGAGGGGATTATAGAGGAATAAATTCATATAGCCTCTGTGTAAACATTGCCATACTTTTCTTCACCTAAATGAAAACCAGAGTCTGTCACACTGACTCCTGATATATAATGTATTTACTTTGAGGGATCATTTGCTGAAAAAAGTTAGGAAAAAACTGAGACTTCTGTTTCTTTCTTTCTTCTTCTAAAAAGGGTATGATGCAATTTCAAACCAGTTACACTAAAGACTTCCAAATCTAATTTATAGTATAAGCCTATGCAGAGTTACTTCAGGATAAGCCCTGTTTCATTGCACTCCTAAGAACACTTTTCTAGGAGTAAGTCCCACTCAATAGGCCTGAGCAGGATTCTGAGTTGACTGGCTTAGGAGGATTGCACTGTCAGTCTGCAACATATCCTGAACAAACTGCAGACCAGAGGTTTTTCCATCTTGGCTTAAAAACATCTCTCCCCCTCCACCATTTCCCCCCCAGAGATCCACCGTAGTAAAGTGTTGCGAACAATGTTCCCTCTAAGCTGAAATTCTACCTCATGAGCTAAAAGATCTACTAGCCTTAAAGCTGTGAGTGGGCCTATCCCTCTAAGTAGGGGTCACTTCCTGCAGGAGCGCCCAGGAGCGGAGCTCCGGCAGTAAAGAGCCCAGGGGGTGGGCATATGCAACAAGCCCCGCCCCTGCTCCTTCTCTCCCTCATTCTTTCCCTCCTTCTTTCCTTGTCTTTCTTTATTTCTTTTCCTCCCTTTTTCCTTCTTTTTTCCCTCCTCCTTTCCTTCTCTCCATCTCTCTCTCTCCCTCTCTCTCTCTGCACAGATCTGTGTGAGGGCAGATCTGTGCGCCTGCCCCCCCGTCTAGCAATCCAAAACAGTCCAGTGGCACCTTTAAGACCACGTTTTATGCAGGTACAAGCTCTCCCTCCTCTGCAAGGGCAGATCTGCATGTCCCCCCTCCCAATAGCTAACAATCCAAAAGCATTCAGTGGAGCCCGAGCAGTAGCTGTTGTCTTCTGACACACTTCCAGTGATGTCAGGGGGTGTGGCATATGCAAATAAGTTATGCTAATGAGTTATGCTAATGAGATCCTGCACCATTTTTTCTACTAAATGACCCCTGCCTCTAAGTATGCTGAAAAATATATATTTAACTTGCATTAAAAATTGAAGAAAATTTTAACCAGGCTTTGCCCAATTTAATTACAAGCTGAAAGTTACTCCAGAATATGCTGTATTATTCACACTCAGTGTAAACTATATGTGGCACCCAGGGGCAGATTAAGGCTCACTGGTGCCCTAAGCACTGACCAATCTTGGTGCCCCCCTCCTTTCCACACGGAACGAGTCCATTTTAGTTGTTGACCTGTCTGACCAGATATACCATGCAGGTTGCAGCAATACAAAAATTTATTCATATGATAACACAATATACTGTACAAACTAAGCTTTTCACCCTTTTCCCAACTTTGTGGTGCCCTCTTTGGCCCTGGTGCCCTAAACACGTGCTTAGTCTGCTTAATGGTTAATCTGCCCCTGGTGGCACCCCTGCATTTGGACACATTGGCATATGTAGCACAGACCTTCCTGTAGAACTCTTGAAATACATTATCCAAAACCTCCAACAAAAATGCATTTCTCTGTTAATTTTACCCTGTAAACATGGGTTTTGCACTCTCAAGCTCTTATTCACTAATTTTAATCTTCTATTCCCCCTTTCTGTTTTGAGGAAGGAAGGAAGGAAGGAAGGAAGGAAGGAAGGAAGGAAGGAAGGAAGGAAGGAAGGAAGAGAGGGAAGGAGGAAGGAAGAAGGGGAGAAAAAGAGAAAGAGAGAAATGGAGGAAGAAGAAGAGAGGTGGAAAGAAAACAAATAGATGGGGAGAGAGGAGTGAAAGAAAAAAGAAATAAAGAGAAGCCCCCACACAGCCCCCCATGGTGCTGGCAATGGGAGTCAAAAGGAGGAGCTCAGCCAACCACAACCACCCCAGGAGTCTGCCCACTATCCTTCAAGCCCGGCTCAACCCCCCACCTCCACCAGCAAGGGGAGAAGGGCCACCCATATAACCACCACCTCAGGAACCCACCCATCAGCTCTGCAAACCCCCTCAGAGGCCCCAGGAGAGACTCAGCTTTAACTTTAAATAATTTCTCCAAGCACCTCCTGCCTCCACTGTTGCGTGGGCCAACTTGCCTTGAAGAAGAGATTTAAAGAGACAAATGCCTTCTCCAAGCCAAGCTGGCTCCCGTGGCTTGGAGAAGGCATTTGTCTCTTTAAATTCCTTCTTCAAGGAAACCTGACCCGCATGGTGGTGAGACAGGGGGTGCTTGGAGAACACTAACTTTAAATGCATTATTCAAGCTCCCCTCACCCCCACACCGATTGGCTTGGCAAAAGGATTTAAAGAGAAAACTGCTCCTAGGAAGAGGGGAGGAAGGAGAATATGCACCTGGGCCCCCGCACCTTCCTCCACCCCTGGCTGCATGCCCAAGTTCCCCAGAGCCCTGATTGCCCCCCCAACAACACTGGTCCTGGAGGGAAGAAAATCAAGGGGGCGACTCACCCCTGATGATGTGGGCCATGCAGCAGGCAGCAGCTCCTTGAAGACCTCTTGGGTGGCAGGGGCGATGGCTGCCCTTTATAGGGCCTGCAGGCTCCCAGGTGAGGGGGGCCAGGCCCAACCCAGGTTAGACAGCTCCCACCTCTGCACTGGGGGTGGGTAGCTCTGTGCTGGGAGGGGGAAATTAGTGTGCTCGCACAGTTTGGTGCACCCTAGAGGGAACCCTAGTTGTGGAATTAGTGCCTAGATTGAGCCTCAGTCCTTTGTTAAACCTATGTTACTTTAACCTATGTTACTTTAATTTCTCTAGTAAAGTATAGTTGAATCTTTGGTTCTGTTTCCCAGGAGGCTTCAGGACCCTGCTGGTGCTGTGGCCTTCTGGTATCGATAACCCTGTGCATGACGTTTGCCTTACGTGACTTTTGCCTTTGGGAATGCTTATACACTATCAAATTCTAAATAGATAGGGTATCTGTAAATAGCTTCCTTGACTCTCTGAGTCACCCTAGCTTTCCCTGACTTTCCTTACCCCAGAGATAGAATTTGTCATGTATATCAGGTATACATCAGATGCTTAGCAACAGACTTGACTGACAGTTACATTAGCTCCTATGGATGGAAAAGAGTACTTTTTTATATATAATTTCTTTATTGAATTTTAAAGACATAACAAACACAGATAAAGAAACAAACAAATACCCAACCAAAGATTACATTTTTCAACATCATTGCAACAGTCATACTTAACTTTAAAATATTTCTTCATATCTTATGTATTTTTCCACTATAAATCAAAGCATATTTTACATAATCTATCAATCTACTTTTCAACCCAAAATATAAAGGTTCTTAGACTTACATTCTAAAGTAATTACCTATCACCTTATCTTCTTTTATTTAGTTCAACGGATATCAACAACAGCTGAGTTCTTCAATAGTCTTCTCAGCAAAAATTTATCGAATGTTTAACCAGGCCCCAACATGTCCATGACCTTATTTCCAAATCTTAACCCTATATTTTATATATTGTATACTAACAACAAATTAGTACTCACAACTTTAGTCCTATTTTATTTCTTTACATTATAATGGCAAAAATAACCGCTGTAAAAACCACACATAAACGAAACAGTCTTTAAAACGGCTGGTCACAGCTAAAGAAATACATGGGAGCCATGTCTCTTTCTTTCCCTCGGTCGCTCCTGCTTCGAGGCAAAAAACGGCTCACCCCCACACTTGCCAGGTGCGGGAGGTGACTGAGTGAAGCCTCCTGCTAACCCACCTCCCTCCAGGAGGTTGGGCGATGCCCCCAGTGAGCCAGGAAAGCATCAAAGGAGCAAAGGGGGGAGCGGGCAATTCGGGAGTTTCAAAGAATGCCCGCTCTCTCACTGCGCTGTACCGGACGTCTCTAGGAAGTGTCAGAAAAGGGTACTTATTGTCTGAATTTAGTCTTGTTCGTGGTTGTTCTGGCCAACCACCCTCCGTTACAGATCTTGACAGAGCAACCAAGGATATCCTTTATAGAAGTAGGAGTGTACTATTTATGTGTTGGGGTTGTGTTGAAATATTCTTTGTTGAATATTGAAATGCTACAAAAGTGTTTTCTGACTTAAGAGTGTGTAATGGAGTTTTGGTTTAGAACAACTCTCTCTCTCGGTCTCTCTCTTGATGAAATATGGATTCCTGCCAGCTTCTCTCCCTCGCCAATGAACACAGTGGGGATGGGAGGCCATGAAAAGGTTCCTGCTCTCCTAATTTCCCCATCATAAAGAGTTCTAGAGAATTCAAAAGCTTGCATACTGTTTTGTGATATCTTGGATGGTCCTAATGAAAGGTATTACGTGACTTTGCTTTGGGATTTTTCTTTGGATGAACATAGTCCCTATCTACAACATCTATCTATTTGGGAAATACCAAATTCAGTCAGCTGATTTGGATTCTTCAACTGGAAGATGATGTGGAATGTGACTTTATTTCTTGAGGATCGATAGGCCTCCTACGGTCCAGTGTGGCTTCCTCTGACTCTATGCCTACAGTATCATTAAAATTTCTCTCCAGGTTTCTTTATACAAGGACTTCCATATTTTGCCTCTTCTCTTGACCTTTTACAGAATCTCTGTATTGTGTTTGGTGCTGGAAAGACATTTAATTAGCTGCTGGCTTTTATATTCTCAAATGGAGACTGTAATTTTTTCTTCTTTTTCCCTGAGGTTTTGGTACACCTTTAAATCAGTCAAACTAAGGACTTTTAATTGAATTAACTCTGCAAGATAGCCTGAATGAACTGCAAACCAGAGGCCTTTCCATCATTGTTTTGTTGTCCCCTCCCTTTTTGTTTTTTAACATTCAGACTGATTAATAGTCCTGGAGAATTTAAAAGGTTGCACCCTGTTTTGTGATATTTTGGTCATCCCTAATATAAAAAATTATACTACTTCTGATTACAAAGGAAAAATCTGTCTCATGTATAAGAATGTAATCAGAGCAATTAATGGATTTTCTAAATGCATGAGTAACATTCAAAGATTCAGTAGTATTTCTGACTCACAATTCTAGTAAAAAATATGGACTGAATCCATAAACAGACAGAAAATATCTATATAAAATCAAAATGTTCAAACTCTTTTATGTAAGGAAAAAACCTAGAATAATTTTATACAATGAAGTACTTTTTCAGTGTAATCTTGAGGACTGCTGCCACAGTGGTGGCCAGCCGCTGACACAAAAGCAACACCATTTGTCTGTTCCCTGTAGACATTCTGCAGGGGGAAGTAGGGCTCAGATGGCATAGCAAGCATGCCACAGTCCATAGCAATCCTGGTAATCAGACAATAGCAGCTTATGATGCCTGTGAGTGGCACGCACAGGTGCAGCCAATTACCATCCACCAATCCAGCCACTGCCTCTCAACACCACTCCCCCAGCCCACTGAGAAGACAGGGAGGAACAACTCAGCAACAGCAGAACCCCAACAGAGGCATGTAGACCTCCCAGCCCATGGGGGGACAGGATACCCAGTCCTTCCCTGGCATGTACCTGGCTAGCAGCAACAGTGCTACCCACACACCACCATCCCTGCTTCAAGCCACCCACCCCCTCCCATGAACAAGTAAAAAAAAAGATTTTTAAAAAGACAGACGCCAGGCCCAAATCCACCACCCCCACATCCAAGACCAGCATCCCAACCACTGGGTCAAGAGGGTAGGTTCAAGGATGCATGCCATCAAGCATTAGGCATTCTACCGCAGCCCAGACATCACTACCAGTCACATGGGCCCATGTGAAGGGGGTGGGGCAGCCCTAAGGGGATGGTTCAGAAAAAACATATCTTCCAGGAATAGGATTCTGTCAGGAAGTTTCACCACATTCGTGGGAAATTCTCTGGCAGAGATGTTAGATGCTACAAACATGTATGGAGAGAGACTTTGTGCAGAAGCAGCTTCTCACATGCATACTGTCCCTTACTAGATGAACTTTTGTTGCTGAGACCAGGAGGATGCAAAAGTGAGACCAAAGACCATGGGCTAGCAGTCTTTCAGCCACTTTCTCAGGTACACTTCTGGGTTGTGCTAAGGAACAACAACAACAAAAATGTTTTGGCTGCTAATGCAGTAATCAGAATGGGAAGACGGCCTTAGGGATATCTTGTGAGGGCTCCACGTTTCAGAAGATTCGGAAAACTGGACAAAAATGTGTGTGTGTATGTGTAAGTATTATTTTTATGTTTTGCCTGCTGTGCCAAACGGCCAAGGGATCAGTCACGTCTCGTACTTCTTAGAGATTCTGAAACAGTCCAGCTTTGCTAACTGAACATCCTATTATGAGAGCGTCTGTGGTGAGCATAACGAAATTCAAAAAGGAAAACAGTACAAACAAAATTCACATTAATATGGCTGCAAAAAAATAAATTGTATCACTATAAAATGGCATGATCCATAGCCATCTCTAAAATAACCAATTTCCTGTGATCTGTTTTTGCACAAAACAGAATCTATATTTAGCATTTCTGTTCTCATGCAGAAAATCAATAATGACAAGGTTGAAACAAAATTCAAAGTAGGTATGGCAATACATCACAAACTTCCCTTAGGGTTGCCAGGTCTCCGCAGCCACTGGCAGGGGATGTGGGGGTAGAGTTGCCAGATCCAGGTTGGGAAAGTCCTAGAGATTCAGGGATGGAGCCTGGGAAGGACAGGGACCTCAGTGCAGTACAACGCCATAAAGGCTACCCTCCAAAGCATCCCTTTTCTCCATAAGAACTACTCTCTGTAGTCTGGAGATGAGCTGTAATTCCAGGGGATCCCCAGGCCCCACCTGGAGGCTGGCATCCCTAATTGCACTTTCTGAGGTAATGGGAGTTTAGTCTTTGAAATCAGATGGAGCAAAATTTGACCCCAATATATGCAGTGCTGGGGCCTAAATAATTATAAAGTAAGAATATTCTAAAATGTAAATCTAGATCTAAATGTAAAAAACCCAAGAACATGCAGGGCTGAGTAATTCCCAATCACAATGACTAGAACAGTAGCTTACACTCTACACAGAGGACTGTGAAAGTAGAAGAAATCAGAGCTACAACTTGGCCTAATTATTTATTAACTGGATGCCACATTTACCAGCCAGAAAGTGTTAAATAAAATATTGGCTTAAAAGCTTAGGATTTTCCCCTGAACTTTCTCCACAAAATATTAATTGCATGGATTTTAGCTCAATTAAATATTCCTATCTTATTTTCACATTTCCATACAACACATGGTTATTAAGAACAGGCTTTCTCATAATTTTGCAGGTGATTTGATTGCTATAGACATGATGGAAGGCCATCCTTTGCTACACGTTTATAATATGTTAAATAAATTCACATGTTCTTGTTTCTGCATAAGGGAACTGAACTACACCATATGTTACTTACCCCTGTTTACCAGCAGGGCAGTTTGCCCCGGACCATTTAAACTGATTTCTCATTAGCTTTCTTGGCACGTGGTTGTTTTCAATCTGCTCCCAGAGTTTGATTTCCTTGGCGAGGTTTCCTGTGGCTTCCTGCATCCTCCTTCCTCCCACTCCCCTGTCTTCACCCTCTTAATCCCTCCCCTTCCCCCTCCACTTTTTCTCCGCGCGGCAACAGGAAACTTCTGGGAAATCAAGGATCGAGCTGAACTGGAGCAAAACGGAGGAAGCTGCGGGTCAAAAGGCAGCCGTGGAACAAATGGTGTGAAATTGACCAGTAGAAGAAAAACATAAAAATTACAAAGAGAATATATATAAGATGTTCTACAGATGGTATATTACCCCTGAGAAACTTGCTAAATTTGATCCAAATTGTTCAAACCAATGTTGGAAATGTCAAAATAAGTTGGGATCTTTCTATCATATGTGGTGGTTTTGTGACTTAGCTAAAAAATATTGGGCTTGGATACATGAAATATTGCACAAAATGTAAAAATGTTCTATACCATTTGCACCAGAAATATTCTTGTTAAATATTTTACCTGAAAGCTGTAAAAAATGTTTCTTATTTGATTTTGTATGTAGTTACTTCTGCTAGAATTTTATATGCAAAATATTGCAGAAGAGTGGAAACTCCTACTAAAGAAGACATCATAAACAAAATACTAGAAACAACAGAAATTGATAAATTGACTTTATTACTGAAAGACCACCCAGAAAAAACTTGAGAATACATAGACAAGGTTCTACACTTAGTTGGAAAATTATAACTTAAAGTTATAGACAAACAATACATGTGAGGATACAGAGAAGAGAGTTCGTTATACTGGCAACAAAAGACTAAAAATTTTTGAGATTAACATTTGACCAATATGGTTTAGTTATTAGGCACAAGTATTATAATTACTTGAAATATTTCCCCCCGTGTATGTATGTATGTTTGTACGTTGAATGTATGAAAATTAATAAAATATTGTTAAAAAAAATATAGAAACTCAATCTCTTTTTCCCGACTTGAACACATATTAACCCAATCAATGTGCGGTTAGTTAAAATCACCTATTACGCCAGAGGTATTTCATCTGGCCGCTAGCTTTAATTCATTCATCATTTTATAATCCTCCTCCATCTTTTGATCTGGTGGGCAATAACAAACTCCCAGTGTTAAGCTTCCTTTTGGGCCTACCATTTCAACCCATAACATATCCAGAGGCGAATCCAATTCTCTTACCCTCTCAATTTTACTGGACTGTATACCCTCTCTGACATACAGAGCCACCCCACCTCCAACCCTTCCCCCCCTATCCTTCCAATATAATTTATAACCAGGAATCACCGTATCCCACTGATTTTCCTCATCCCACCAAGTTTCTGAAATACCCACAATGTCTATTCCCCCCCCCCAACACCAAGCATTCCAATTCCGATATTACCTCGGACACAAAAGCATCCCAGTGCCTAACAAACTTGAACCCTTCCCCCCTACACCATCGTCTCATCCACGCATTGAGACTCCTGATCTGTGCCTGTCTCTCCAGCCCTGCATGTGGAACAGGTAGCACTTCCGAGAAGACTACTTTGGAGGTCCTGGCCTTGAATTTCCTGCCTAGCAGTCTAAGTTTTCCCTCCAAGACCTCACGACTGCATTTCCCCACATCGTTGGTGCCAACATGTACCATGACCACTGGCTCCTCCCCAGCACTATCTACCAGCCTATCTAGAACACACATAATGTCTGCTACCTTTGCACCAGGCAGGCAAGTCACCATATGGTCAGTACGTGGGTTCACCACCCAGCTGTCTACCTGCCTAAAGATCGAATCACCAACTACCAAGAGCCCCCCTTCCTCCCTGCCAAAGGATGGTTCCTTGGTGCAAAAGGATACTCATTCACCAGCTGAAGAGGTCCCTTCTGAAGGCACATTCCCCTTATCCTCAGCACGGTGCCCTGATTCCCCTCAACCCTCATGCTCCCTGACAGTGGCAGGGCTGCCATATTCAGAGTGGGACATATCTAACAAGTCCCCGAGGGTCTTCTCCATGCACCTGACTGTCTCTGCTTCTCCAGTTCTGCCACCTTGGCCTCAAGGGAGCAAACTCGTTTCCGGAGAACCAGGAGCTCCTTGCACCGGGCACACAGCCAAGACTTCTGTCCAGCGGGCGTCATACATATGACACTCCATGCAAAACACTGGATAGCCCCCAACCCCCTGCTGGCATTCTGGCTTCATAATTGCTTTAAAAATAATAATTATATATAATTCCTCTTTTTATTTAGTATTTATGTGGTTCTTAGTATTTATGTGGTTCTCCTTGTAGAAGTCTACTTACCTTACTGGGAACCCAAGGAGACTAGGGCCCTGGCTTTCTGGCTCTTCCTGGGCTTTTTACAGAGTCCCTAGTCTAAGGGCCAAGAGCCCTTTGGCTCTCACTCTTTGGCTCATGCCAGAGGCTCGTGCCTCGTGTCTCTGGCAAGGTGCTGCCTTAAATAGAAGCTTCCCCCAGCAGAGGGTGTGGCCAGCAGCTATTTAAATTCACCCAGGCAGACCTATCAGAGCATGCTCAATTTTTTTGCAACTCTGTGCAAATGGTACCTTCCTCTCAGAATCCCATAGAATGCAACAGAGGATTCTGAGTTGGGACATGAACACATAGAAAATTAGCCATGTTGCAACAACATGAATATTTGGTCTTGTCTCAAGTGCTGCTTTTGGCACTGCAGCAACCTCTTTACTTTTGAACTTCTAGGCTTATATGTTGATGTAGAGTTGAAGGCCTCATTTTTAAAAATTATTTATTTTCATTATTTATATTCCATCTTTCTCACAGGGACTCAAGGTGGATTGCACACAGTGAGTCAGTACAACAAAATGGGACATTCAGTAACCAATGCATTAGGGTTTTATAACTCTGGAACCACCAGAAAGAACTGAAGCATAGCATAAGAACTTGTAACACAGCATGACACATTAAGCAGTACGTAGATTACATAATATGATCATACTACAATAAACTATACACAGTGGTATAGACCACATTCCTAATAATTTATCCAGGTAACTTTGTGAATCGTTTTGTACAGAGCAACCCTTTTACCTGCACAGAAGATTCCTCTTGAAAAGTTCAATTTTGCATATTGTGAAGGCAAGAAGTGTGTGAGCTTTCCTGACCTCTTCAGGCAGCCCATTTGACAAGGTGGGAGCCACAACTGAGAAAGCGGTTGTTAATTTTGCCCATTTGCAGATTGGCACCTGCAGAAGCCCCTGCTGACATGGGCATGCAGTGTTTTGGAAAAGGAAGACCCATATGTCTGCAAGGGCTTTTCATTTGAACTATCACATTGTATTATGCAAGTATTTTCTAAAACCTAATTTTGTAGGTTATCTTTAATGCTGTTTCTGGTCTACTTAATTTGCTTGAAGAATATACAGGTGATTGGTGCCTGTGAGTTAAGACCTGGAAAGTAAAACATTATATCTAGATACACATGAACACAGCATGAATAGCCATTTCATTATTAATAACTTCCACAGTTCTTGTTAAATGTCTAAGTATTTCCCAGTCCTTAAATGATTCATCCTCACAAGGTCACATACACACCCTCCAGTCAACATTTGATTCAGACATTTGCACATTCTGGGTATTAACCCTTACTTCCCTTTTCTTATTCATAAAATAAAAGCAATGTATACTGTACCTTTTCATGTCATAGAAGACTCAGTATTTCTGAGTGTTCTCTGCGCATGTGTAATGTGCTGTTATTTGATTTTATTATTTTATTGAACACTAGGAAACAACTTTTCCCAATTCTCACTTACCTTTATATGAAAATTGTTTGCTTGAAGAGCTTTTGTTGGTTTCACCACCTAGATTTTCATTTCTCTTACGGTATTAAAAATTCAACTGTATAGTGATTTGCTGTTTTAGTCATGCTATTTACTGGTTTGCTAAACCATATAATTAGATGTTAATGATGCAAACATTATTTCTTAATATTTTGATGCTGCCCAGCCCATTATTGCTCTGGGCCTGTGTATTTTAAAGCTCCTTGCCCATTGTTAGAACAATAAAAAGATTTGATTGCATTTCATGGTGTACAAGCTCTTCTTTTTCAGAGCACAAACTTTTAAATGAACTATATATCTTTTTGTGTTGTCAGAAGCTGTACTGTTATCCATGACACAGCCACATTTCCTGTTTCTTGTTTTCTTTTTTAAAGGAGCAGCTATTTTATTTATTTGTATTTTTACCTCACTTTTCAGCAAAATGTTGGTTTACAGCAATAAGCAGGCCCAGCACAGGGTGCAGTTTGCATAACTGGGGACAGTGTCACCATGGAGGTTCCCTTATGACTTGATTCCTGTCTCCAGGTGTTTTCAATAGTCCAGAAAGCAAGGCCTCAAATATAGCACCCTAAAAGCAGGGGTTCCCAACCCTGCTAAGCCTCAAGGCACTTCTAGAATTTTGAGAAAGGGTAGTGGGCACCACCATAAAGTGATTGCCTTTGAGGTGGGGACCAGTCACAAAGTCTTAGAAGGTTCCAAGGCAATGCTCCTTTCATTTTTTTTAAATAGAAGATTTTTATTGATTTTCAAAGAGATACAGAATAAAGAAAAGGTTAAAGCGTGTTATATTACTAATAACATTTTGCAGTATAGTATAAGTTTCAGCGTTTAATTTGTTATTATCTTAACTTTCATGATGGAAACAGCTGCTTCCAAATGGATGCTCACTGTAGGCACAAAGGTGACACCTACTCTGAAGTTCCTCCTACTCCAGTGAATTGGAGGAAAGCCACCAGTGGTTCTTTACCTTGGGGATGAAGCAAGAGGGCACCCAGAAACACACATTAGGCACCATATTAGGAATCACTGTCTCAGACTGCATCTTCAGGAACACCCACGGTCTAGCTCAAACAGCTGGGGGCATGTAATGGTTGCCAGGATGCTTGTGCCCCTGAGATCCCACTGGATCCACCTACTGTTGGATATTGTGCTATCATAATCATTCACCTCCTGAATTCTCTTGTCTACACAGGAACACCCAGGAGATGAATTAGCCCAATACCCAACCAACTGTAGAGCCTACCATAGTTTATACAGTCATAGCATCACGTTTCTGAGCCACCGCAATCCAACAACTTTACATGATGCACATCGCTACACACAAAACACGCCTCTGATCGGCCTGCAGACTCCAGGCCAAATGTTGTGTAAACTTCCCAGGTCTAAATCAAGCTAACCAACTAATCGGTTCAACCCCGTGAAGAACTAGTGTTTTATTTATATGCAAAGAAACACATCCCCAGCGGCCAACAAAACCAGGTAATTAAGTCGGAAGAATTTCTTTATAACAGGAAAACGGTCCTTTTCATTTGAATTACTATTCAAATGTTAAATTGTAAAACAGAAAAAAATACCGCATTTTACAAATGAGTAAATCCGGTCAGCCCACTCACCCCCACACATGCAAGGAAATCCCGGAGAAAGACTCTCCCGTCATTCAGTAATCCCCCAACCTATGCCCCTCCTCGTAGTCAGTCCGGCACTTTTCAAGCTCTGTAATGGCACTAGAATACACGGCTACCCTTCAGACTTTCATTGGGCCAATCAGAGGTCAATCTAATCGCAGAACACGCCCGTCTTATTAATGTTCGGCCTCTGCAAGAAATTAGGCAAGCGCGAGCCAGAGAGAGAGAGATCCCGTGTATTCTGATTGGTAAATTTTCCAGTCGCTGTATCACCTCCTGCCGTCGACCACTTCTCACAAGCACATCTACGCATGCCTGACATTTCCTCGCCAAAGACAGCGTTCCTAAGACGAGTCAAGAGATCGTGTAATTTCTGAATGGCCACTGTGGCTATCACTCAAGTTTGAAGCCCTGCCTTCTATGAGGGCAAGCTTCTCTTCAAGCGAGTCCCATGACTAGTCTACTCTTTTTTCCCCCCATAGTGTTATCATTGGTCAGAGTGACTTGTCTCTCATGGTCTAGCCACTCCTCTTTCCTCCAGTTCCTCATTTTTTAATTATGAATGGCTAGTCGTATTGTCAATCAGAGCCGGAGGCGGGCTAAAGTTGGGCTGTGGGGCCGGCTGGTTTATACTTCCTTTTTCACCTGGTTTTTCGTCGGCGCTGGGGTGGCAGTAGTCATGGGGTTGCGGTGGACCGGGCTGGCGTTTTGGGCGGCAGCGTCGCTTGTGGCAGGTAAAGCTCCTCGTCTGTCAGGGATTACCACAGGCTCAGCCGGTAGAGAGTCTTCTCCGTTAGACCTTTTTTCGGGAGAGGGTGAAGGAGAGAAGAGAGATAATCTACTACATTTGGGTATGGAGGGGGTGGTCGAGCCGGTGGAGCTAGGTGTGGAAGCTGGGATGGGGCTCTGTCTTCATGGGTGAAGGGAGCGGTGTGCATCCTACTCGTAGAATGTGTATGTATGTGTATATATAGGGACGGAGAGAAATGGTGGTGGGAAAAATACAGAGAAGTGTTGGTGTGTGATGAAACCATTTTGTAGTTAAGGTCCGTTGTTGTTCAAATTAGTATCTTTCAGTTGTAATTGGAATTCAGTTTGTGTTGCTCATGGAGGTATTAAAGTGGTAACCGGAGCCGTTTCGGGTTTTTCCCATTTTCTTTTGCAACCGCTATGGCATCTATAAGAGTGAAAACAAAGGGAGCTTTTAAGTATAGAGCCGTGTAGGGCTGTTAATAAAGTAAAGCATTAAACTTACAGTAAAGTGCCAATAAGTCTATTTTGTGCCTGCACATGCACTAATACAGAATGTTGAGAAGCATAGCTGAATTCCTGTTAGGTTAGCTAGAGGCCAAGGTAGCTCTTATGTGGCAGGTACATGTAAATATTCTCCTCATTTTAATTTTTAAAAATGGAAGGTACCTGTGGTTGGCTGAAATTTTTATTGAAAAGGATGGAGGAGCTGCTTACAGTTACCAGAATGCCCCCCCACACACACACACACACCATGAATGCAAAAGCAGTCATCGAGAAAAAAATATTCAAAAGATATGTAACTTTTAGTTTAACTCTTAGTCTCCCTGTAGTAGAGAAGCCAGTATAAAGAATAATAGTGACTACAACTAGTCATAGCTTGCTCTTTCTGACTTCTAATTCTACTAGTGTAGTGTATTTCCGTATGTGCATATGGTCAAGAGCAGAATGAGACATTGGAGGAAGTCTCCCTTGTATGTGGTTAGGATTGTTGTCTAAGTGAGAAGATGTTGTTCCTTTTAAGTCCTTGGGTTAATTCATTCCTATGCTCTAAGTACCAGTCTGGTTTAGCTGAATCCAGGCTACCATAAATCTCATGGGAACACACAAGAAGTGATCTGTTCCTTTTAATTGTTATGCTGTAAAAATTAATAGACCGTTTCAGTGGGGTGGCTCCTACCTCTATCCATGACTCCTCTGAGCAAAGTGTATTTGTTCGTTAAACTTTTTATACCCCACCTTTCATTTTGGCTCAGATTTGAAGCCTTCCTCTAACTTAAATGGCTCTTCTGTCAGAGGAAGGCACTTTAGGCTATAGGAAGGCTACCTGGAGGAGGGTTGGATCTACCCCACTGTCATTCTCTTTTAATGGCAAGACTATAAAAAGGGAGTGAAGGATGTTCTCATCATTGGTAATCAGCTGATAATTGGTCAAGAAGGCAGCTGCTGGAACAGATTGCTCCCAAGGATAAAGCAGGAAGTGCTGTCTTTCATACCAGTTCATATCAAAATCAGTTTGGTGAATGTTGCTGTCTTGAGTTTATTGATGAGGAAACATGTTCTGCTCAGGTTTCTGCATGCTGAGCTGATATTACATTGAATATTTGAGTAGAATTATATTGGAAAACTATCGGGATATTGCAGAATGTATTCAAACCCATTACTGTCCTGAAGTCTGTTAGTAACAGGAATCTGGTAGAACATCTGGATTCTTTAACTTGTCTTTGAAAGTACCTAGCCCTGACAATTGTGAAAATGAATCTGAAAATGTGCAGATGTTGTAGGGCAATCTTGAAACACCACATTGGCTCCTCTCTTGGTCTTACAACCTCTAATCATACGCCTCTGTTGGTTGCTCTTATCCATAATTCTTCTCACACCGCTACATTAGTACTGCTCAAACAGTGGTTAAGAGTAATACAAAAGAATAAGTCTAAAACAAAATGCATGCGTAAATACTGCCAGTTATTATCACATTTGAATTTAGAATACAGAATGTAGAACTTCTGTTGCACACAACTGACATGTGTGGTCATATGTCCAAAGTGGTATGGGTTTGTATATTTCTGAGCAGTTGGCTTTCTAAGCAAAAGTGCAGAAATTGGCTTGAAGCTCAACATCAAAAAAACTAAGATCATGGCATCACTCCTTGGCAAATAGAAGGGGAGTTCATGGAAGCAGTGACAGATTTCACGTTCCTGGGATCCAAGATCATTGCAGACAGTGACTGCAGACATGAAATTAAAAGACGCCTGCTCCTTGGGAGGATAGCTGTGGCAACCCTTGGACTGCAAGAAGATCAAATCAGTCAATCGTAAAGGAAATCAACCCTGACTGTTCCCTGGAAGGCCAGATACTGGAGCTCAGATACTTTGGCAACCAAATAAGAAGGGAGCACTCACTGGTGAAGATCTTATGCTGGGAAAGATTGAAGGCAAAAGAAGAACGGGACGGTAAAGGATGAGATGGTTAGACAGTGTTATCGATGCAACGAACATGAAGTTGAGCACACTCCAGAGGACAGGAGGGCCTGCTGTGATGTGGTCCATAGGGTCGCGAAGAATTGGACTCGACTGTGCAACTGAACAACAACAAAGCAGTTGGTACACATAAACTTGTAATATGTCCCGTTCTTTATAAAGCATTCCAGAATTCAAATGTGTGTGTGAACTGTAACTATGAGTTGACAGTTATTATGCTGCCGCCTGCATTGGAAAATAGGGGACAAGTTTATGTGGGAATAATAATAATAATAATAATAATAATAAGAGAAGAGATTGGATTTATACCCCGCCCTTCACTACCCAAAGGTCTCACAGAGCAGTTTACAAACTCCTTTCCCTTCCCCTCCCCACAACAGGCACCCTGTGCAATGTTCCGTCTAAGCTGTGAAGTCTTGTGAGCAAAAATTCTACTTTGTGAGCTTTGTGAGCAAACGATTTGGCTACTGCATCAATCAGTTTGCTCTGGAGCCCACCTTCCTGAGCTGAGACAAAAATGTGTGAGCTGGAGGCTAAAATACTGTGAGCTAGCTCACACTAACTCATCTTAGAGGGAACACTGCCTGTGAGGTAGGTGGGGCTGAGAGAGCTCTGACAGAAACTGCTCTTTTTCAAGGACAGCTTCTTATCAGAACTATGGCTTGCCCAAGGTCACATCAGCAGGTGCAAGTGGAGGAGTGGGGAATCAAACCCGGTTCTCCCAGATTAGAGTCCGCGCACTTAACCACTACACCAAACTGGCTTCAATGGGTCTGTCTTGTAAGTAAAGGGCTTACAGTCAAGTATTTGGCCTGTAGATGAGCACATGGAATAGCCCATCCAACAGGGAAAAAAGATTTTTTTAAGTACCTCATAAAGGAAAATTTCTTTTTCCTTTGTGAGTGGAAATATATTTCTGAGTGTCAAAATACATTAAATATTTATTTGTTTCTGTTGAAAAGTCATCTATCTTAAGTGTAAAGATTTTTTTTAAAAAGTCTTTCTAGACCAAATATAAACATATCTTTGAAGGTAAGTACAGCTGCCACAATCTACCCCATCAACAGCCTACTTGCAGGTTCATCTTAAATGCTGTACTGGAGCTATGCTATCCTGGGATACCTGCAATTCTTGTATGTTCATAAATAAACCATAGCTCCCAAACTGTTAATATGGTTGATCGGTGAATGTGCCCTTGCTTCCCTTTATAGTGGTACAGAGAAAAAAAGCTACACCAAGACAAGATTGCAGTTTTAGAAAAATAATAATCTTGAACCACTTCCTTCATCTACGTTCTAATGACCTAATGGGTAGAAAATATTTACAGATGCCATACTGGTAGTATAAACATAGAATGACAGATGTTTACTGTCAATACCTGCTTTGTTTTTATATAACCTTGAGCAAGGTTTAATCCTGCCTTCAAGGTTAATGTGTGTAGAACAAATGAAGAAGACTGTTGTAGCCGGAGAACTGAGCCTATTGGAAGCTCTTGTCAGTCTGATGGTGTAATTCTGCCTTCAGAATTCTGAGTCGAATACAAACCTTCTGGAATTGCTAGCTCTCAGTTGCCAGTGTTGGGGCTAATTAGTATAAGAGTACCTCATCCTAATATTAGATCTGTGAGTGTATTAAAAGGATAAAATAATAATAATAAAAAAGATCTGTGGGCATATGAAATATTGTACATCTTGGTGAATTGCCCATCTTGCATTTCAAGAATATTTATCACCACTCACTCTACGGGTGAACATCTCAGTGTGAGTAAAGTTGTTATCCTAGTTGCATATATTTCAAAATATTTAATATTTGTTGTTGCTTAACAGACATATAGATAATTATTTTTCTCCTCCCTCCCCTTTCATTTTAGGTCCATTCTGTGTACGATGAGTTTTGTGTATATTTTTGTTAAATGTATGGAGTGCTCAGTTTGAATTTGGCTTTTAGCCAAAACACATTTGGTATTGGTTCTTGTATATGGATATAATTTGTACCTTTTAACCTGTATTTATATGATTGGACATTTGTCTTCATATTAAGATTAGGTACTCATATGCAGAACCATAGGATCATAGTTTTTAAATGGTATTTTAGCACTTTTGAATGTATAATTAAATTATATATATTTTGTACATTAGCACTACATGCATAGTGATATTTTAGTATTTTAGTTTTTGGCTACCTTTCTTCTGTAGGGTTGTGTTTTTCTCCCCTTTTTTGGCCGCACCAGGGCTAATGAGTTGCATAGGATGTAGCAATAGAATTTGAGATGTTACGTCACAAAAAGTGGAGATTGAAGTGATGGTTTGTTAATCCTCATTCCTTTATCAAAGTGGTTGCCCGAGAACAGTGGGATCTGACATTAAATTCCCTAGGATGGGAGAACCCTAACACCCAATCCACGTAGTAAGTGCAAGGTACATTCAGTGTCCTTTTGCCAGTGCATCCTTTTTGGCTCTGTGTGGGACAGCTTTGCTAGAAAAGAGCCTGAAAATTGTTTTAGACTGGATTCATCCACTTCCACATTTTGTAATCTGTTCAGGTTGCTTTCAATCCCATTAGTGCTTGCTTTGGTAGTGGTGTGCTATAATTTTATAGGTAAAATAACTAAAGTTCAAACTGTGTTTTCTGTAAATAAACCTTGTCTAACTATGCATCAGAATAACACAGTAAAATGTCAGGTGCTAGAATGAACTGCATCAGTTCAGAATGGAGGTAGGAAATTGTTGTTGTTTTTAAAATTTGCCCTTGTATTTTAACCTTACCATGAATAAAAATAACATAATAGGCAACAACCGTTTTTCTTTGGTGAATTTGTTTCCTCTCTGCCGGAAGATTAACTTTTTACACAGGGAAATGTTGAAAATTAGTGTTCCCTCACCTGTAATATGGTGGTCTATTCAGTTATCTCATTCTGTGGCTTGTTGAAGACCAGCAAAAGGATTGTGTGTGTTGTTGCTTAAAACGTTCTGCGTTTTGTCTTTCTGTTTCAGGTATTTTTGCTAATGAATTCAATGTATTACGATCTCCTGAGTCAGTCATTTTCCATCAGGGAAGCTGGCCAATACCTGGAGAACGAATTTCAGATCTGGCTGCATTATCCATGGGCTTCTCTGTTGAGGAAGTATGTAATTTATTGTGTCTGTCTCCAATCACAGTAATTGTCACTACTTTTGATTATTTAAAGTAGGCCTTACCCTAGGCAGTTGTGAGTCTTATGACACTCTGCTATTTGGGGATTTTGAACAAAAGGCAGAAGACCAGATTGTGTTTATGTGAAGCATGTTTAGCCAAATCATATTTATTTTATTTTTATTATAGTTCTTTCTTTTCCTGCTGCTGCAACTGAAATTGGTCTCCACAGGTTATGCATAGTTGTCATACATAGGATTACATTTTATCCTCACAACTGCCCTCTGAGGTTGATTAGACTGAGTGTGTGACTGGCTCAAAGTCACCCAGCAAGTTTCATGGTTGAGCAGAGATTTGAACCTGGGTCTCCCCAGTCCTAGTCTAACATTCCAACCACTGTATCACAATAGCTATCTGAGTGTTGCTGAGATGTGTTACTTTTTATCTGTAAATGGTTCCAGTAGCATGAGCTCTATAACTCTTTAATGGATGTCCCATCATAGCTTTTTTAAAATTTGAGCCTAACTTGAGTGGTTTCATTTTTTCTGGCATTTCTTTTAAAAAGCTTAACTAAAAAATCAACCCCTGTTTGATTACAGGACGTCTCCTGGCCTGGACTTGCAGTAGGTGATCTCTTCCGGCGTCCTCGAGCTACAGTTCTGGTCACAGTAACAGGGATAGACAAGTTAACGCTACCTGAGCGTGGTATTTCTTACCCAATTGAGAATGTAAGTACTAAAATGCTGTGAATTAAGTAGCTTTTCTAAAAGCCCCCCTCTCTCTCTCTCTCTCTCTCTCTCTCTCTCTCTCTCTCTCTCCACATACTTTAAAAAGAGTTTTTATAAAGCAATACTTGTTCACTGCTTTTGCACTGTATGGTTCAATTCTGTGTGCCAGTTCATTGCTAAATGTCAAATTTTGGAATGCTTGGGTTTTCAGTAAATCTGTACTGAATCCGTTTCCTGTCTGCTGTGTGAAAGGGCATGGTGAGGCTTCATTGTTGATACTTAACAGTAAGAATGATATGTTCGTAAAAACTACTTGGGATGGAAAGTACATAACACTTCCTTTTTGTGTCCAGTCAGCGCTACAAGATCCCCAGAATGAATATTTTGTTCATACTTCCTTATATATCCTCTACTTGTCTATTTGGTGCAGTGGGAAGAAAATTTTATTCCAATACATTTCTAACTCCTATATGTTCCACACTGAGCTTCTCTGGGGGATCTGTGGAATATAAAAGCAGTAGTGCTCCCACTAAACCACGAGGCTGGAATAAGATGTTTTTCCCACTGCTCCATTGTTTTCTCTTTGTCTCTTTGCTCCAGTTGGTCAGCCCTCTTTTTTTCTTCTTACAATCCTATTGGGAAGGCAAAGAAAATCTGCAGTGCCCCCAGTTCTTTATAAAGTGTCAGAATTCTTAAAAACAATGACAGGAACAATCCAGTCCCTTCCTTGTGCATTGCTGTGCGTAGTGGATTCCCTTAGCCTCAACAGAATCTGTTTCTCTGTACGCCCCCCATGTGTGCACATAGATATATGCAGAGCTACAGCAATTTTGTGCACAGCATCCAAATCCCAGTCCAGTTTAGAAGTTCCTTGTAATTCAAAAGTAGAAGGGTAAGATATGGGAAGCATGCATAGCCTTACCATTTACCCTAGTTACTTCTGTCTCTGTATGCGCTGTGTACTACTGTCTTCAGTAGTAGTGGTAAACAGGGCTTTAAGTTAATAGGAAGCCTTGGAATGTGTATGCTGCTCCAGCAGTTGGCCCTGTTGCACTCTGTATTTATTGTGTGTTTTATTTTATTTTTTATATTTTTTTGCTTACAAATTCAAATAGAGATGCAGAATTCTGTAATGGTGATTGAGAGTCATACACTGGGCATATGAAAGCAAAGGTGCAGGAGTAAAACTTAGCGCTCTCTGCACACCATCAAAAAGTGTTTGTTACCTTACATTTCTTTCAATGAATCTTTTATTTGTTAGGATAGTAGATCAGCTGAAATTGACAGAGATAGAGTCACTAGCTAAGTTTATTTAAAGCTTCTCAATATAGTCATCAAAGTTGGGAATACCTTTGGGTGAAAGTATCAAAATAATGTGGCATTTAAGTAGCAGTCACTCAGCCTGCAAAAACAAACATGAAGCATTTCAAATTTGAAAACCTTATGAAAACACAGCTGTGTGGACTGAGGATGCTTAAGAAATGAATTGAAATGAAATAATTAAAATAAACCTATTCATTGAAACAAGTCTAAAGAGTAACAGCATAGTCTGGGTCACCAATTTTATCCAATAATATATTAAAGTGTGTATCAGTGATAGGTACAGCTTTGTTTTTGTTAAGCTGCCTGAAGGTCCAATGTCTTAATTGAAGAGAAGTGCTGAGATGATTCTAAGAATCAGTTTGATGTATCTTTATTTTTAATGTAGTTCTTCTAACAGTGACTGTAGAACTGCATGTTTCTGTAACTCTGGGGGAACTAGCTAGTATAGTCACTGCATACAGATAACCTTACTACAATTAATGCAGAATCAGTTTCTTCATAAGTGGCTGATGCCTGAATATGGTTGCATGCAATGTGTAGGCAATTAGAAAGATGTACAATGTTTGCATTTCTATAAACTAGCATTTTTATATTGTTCTAGGCAGTTCCTTTCAACCTGGATGGTGTTGCAAATGCTATTCATACTTTGTTTTCTGAGGAAACCCCCGTAGTAGTACAGCTAGCTCCTAGTGAAGAGGTAAGCAACCAATTTGTTTCTGAAAGCACTTGACATGAGTTAAATCACTCTTTGTTCAGGTTTCCAAATACAAATCTGTCTAAAAGTTACAATGTTAGAAAAAAGTTGCTTGATCTGAATGTGTTCTCAAACGATTTGGTATTAATTCACTCTTGTATTGAACAACGGTGTTTTTCAGAGAGTCTACATGGTGGGAAAGGCAAACTCTGTGTTTGAGGACCTTTCAGTCACACTACGACAGCTTCGGAATAGATTATTCCAGGATAATTCCATTCTGGCTTCTCTTCCCCTTAATTCTCTGAGCAGAAACAATGAGGTAAGACATGACTAGATATTGGATGTGAATTTTTTTTAAATCTACCCTCCCATTTTTATTTAAAATTCTTCTCTCTTTTTTGCAGAATAAAATGTTCAGAGTGTGGGGGGTTTGCTCTGCACATTCTGTCAACATTTGTTTTACCCATCGTGTGTGTGTGTATACACATTATATATACACACACACATACTATATATATATATATAAAATAAAACATAATATTATAAATAAAATAAAAACCATAATATTATATATGGCTATTTTTCTGATTTCACTGTGGCATTACTAGCATGGATAGCTGTTAAACCTCTGGCTACATACAGTGCAAAGCATTCACACACAGATTTAATCTAGTCAAATCTGTCAGACATGATCATCTCAAGGCATGATTTAATCTTAACTGAAATCTATTTGTCATTGAGTTACTGATTAAATGATTAGTTGGTAAGCAACAGTGTGATGATATTGGCTCAAATGACAGATGTGAGAATTAGTGTGCTAATATATAAACTGACTTGGACTCTTCACCATGAATTAAATGTTATCATTTGATTCCTGTTAAAAATAATTAAGTATATTCTTTCCTTAGGTTGATCTGCTGTTTCTGTCAGAATTACAAGTCTTACATGATATCACAAGCTTGGTAAGCAAAGACACTGTTTTTTTGTTTTTTTTAATTTAATTTGACTGTGGGTTGGCAACTGGCACTCATTGGCAGAATCTGGACAAAAGAAGGCTGCCAGTTGGCTCCAGACTCAGTAGCAACAGACAGTATGTAATTTTCCAGCCGTGTTAACTTTTCAGCTGGCTTGATGCCAGCTGGCTGGGAAAACTTTAAACTGGAAAGAAGAAACAATTTGTGCAGTTTTTGAATAATTGGCATTTCCAAACCAACAGCTGTAGAATACAGGCAGACAGACAGAACAGAGATTCTGGTCATCCTGTCAAATGGCAAAGTTATTTTATTTCTGTTATTAATAATCTGCCTTTTTCACTGGGACTCAAGGTAGATTACACAATGTCAATCAATGCAATCAATAGGATGATAGATCTAGTAAGCAATGTAAATAGGACTATAAATCACAGAAATCTGAAATGGAGCTGTAGTCTGAACAAAGCATAAACATGAAATGTTGAACAATGCAGAATGTGGTATTACATGAATAGAAATAGTGCATTTTCCTGGACTGATCTGTTATGTGGTAACTCTGTTATCTTTAGTCTCTGTCCTGGATATTCCAGCTAGCCTGATCTCATCAGGTCTTGGCAGCTAAGCAGGGTTGATCCTGGCAAGTACTTGGATGGGAGGCCTCCAAGCAATACGTGGGTCATGATACAGAGGAAGGCAATGGCAAACCACCTCTGAACGTCTTGAAAATGCCTTGAAAACCTCACAGGGTCACCATAAGTCAGCTGTGACTTGACTGCTCTTTCCACCACCATTATCTTTATTAAAATGTCCTCCTGAACAAGTCTGTTTTGCAGGACTGTAGGGGCCTTCCTGACCTTCTCAGGCAGCCTCTTCCATAGGATGGGGCGACTACAGAGATGGGACATGTATGGGAGCTTGTTGGTCTTGTCCATTTGCAGATTTCAGATTTTTTTTCTGTGAACATGGGCCTTTTCTGAAAAAGAAAGGTCTGTCTTGTCTGTTCATGGCTCCAGTCTCCAGATTTAAGTATCCACAGATGTGGCTGTGTTGAGAATTAGAGGTATTGATTATTATAAGTCCTTGCACTCTCTGCAACATCCCCAAAACCCACAGCTGTCAATTAAGAGCAGAGCTAACAGTTTAACCAGTTGGCAGGCCTAATTAAAGGTGATAATTTTCACCACCAATGTTCCAAACGGATCATATTTTCCCTTTCATATTAGTATACAGAGAACTGCACACCACATCACATTATGGGACATAATTCATACTTATAATTTTAGAACAAAATAATTTGTCTGTGAATTTGGCATATGATACACTTTTCTATATGGAGCTGTGGTGGCTCAAGTGCTGGGTGGCCGGTCCTACTCCAGCCCAGATGATCTGGAGTGGGCGCTTCAGGATGTGGTGGGCTGGTTCAGACTGAGTCGACTGAAATTGAATCCAATGAAGACGGAGGTCCTGTGCTTGTGTCAGAGCGGATCGGGGGTAGGGATCCCACTACCGACCTTCGGTGGGGCGCCTTTGGTGCCAGCGCCGCAGGTCAGGAGTTTGGGAGTGCTCCTGGATGCCTCTTTAACAATGGAGGCCCAGGTAGCAGCCAGTGCCAAGGCGGCCTTTTACCATCTACGGCTGATCAGGCAGTTGGCTCCCTTCCTCGAATGCAACGACCTTGCAACAGTGATCCATGCGCTGCGGTGGCTCAAGTGGTTAAGACGCTTAACTGCAGGCTGTGGAAGGTCGGTAGTTCAGCAGTTCGAGACCCGGGTGCCGCAAGACGGAGTGAGCTCCCGTCTCTAGTTCCAGCTCCTGCCAACCTAGCAGTTCGAAAGCAATAAATTGCAAGTAGATAAATAGGTACCACTTTGGTGGGAAGGTAACAGCGTTCCGCGCGCCTTGGTGTTTAATTATGCCGGCCCCATGACCACGGAAACGTCTTCAGACAGCGCTGGCTCTTCAGCTTTGAAACAGAGATGAGCACCGCAACCCTAGAGTCGGATTCGACTGGCTTTCGAGCAAGGGAACCTTTACCTTTACCTATAATGTAGAAAAGAATCTTTAAATTGAAAGTGCACTCACAAAATTTCACTCACAATCTTTTTCCTGCTGTTTCCCAAGCTTTCCAGGCACAAGCATTTAGCGAAGGATCATTCACCAGACCTATATTCTTTAGAACTTTCTGGGTTGGAAGAAATTGGTAAACGGTATGGAGAAGATTCGCAGCAGTTCAAGGATGCCTCTCAAATTCTTGCAGACTCACTGCAAAAGGTAAGAGAAACATGGTTAAATGAATTTATTGAGGTGCTAGCCTAAAGCAGGGGAATGTTTTCCTTTACCCACAACCTGACTGAATGCTTCGTCTCTCATTAATGGATTGCATAACAGTGGGTTGGATCTTTTTTTTTTTTGCTTGTGAAAAGGAAGGACGTGTTCTTTAGCTACCCACATGATCCGAAAAAACCACTTGGGATGGGGTGGTAAATAAGGATGAGCATTGGTGGATAACTGTAGAATTAGAGTTGATGGCTGTTATGTATGGAAGTTCGACCGCGTGCAAGGCTGGGCCTCCCCGTGATCATGCAAAGCAGCCGAGCTTCGTCCCAGAGAACAATGGCCGGAGCGGATCTTAGCCGCACCTATCTGAGGGCTAGGATCCCAGCGAGGACCTATGGAATGCCTGACCAATGTAAATTACCTATCACTGGCGTTGGGTGTGTTTTGGGAGTGGGGCTTACTGGGAATATAAGCCGGCCTGCAAGCCGGTAGAGTTGTCTTGTTCTTCACTTAAAATAAAAGTAGGAGCTGAAATCACTGCATCAGTCTCAGTACTTTTCAATGGCCAAATGCGAATTTGTAGTCTTAGTGGGAGGATGGGAATCATCAGCTAGCTAGCTAGCTAGATAAGCTAGTAAAAATCTGTGCTTCTTTTGAAAGCTAACAATTGTAAAATGCTTTTAAGAAAGCGTCATAACTTGCGGTCTTGCTTTCTTTTCTTAACAGAAGCTCATTGTGCTTCACTGGAAATTGCCTTTGTGACAGCATTTTGGCAGCAGTTTCTTGTGTTGCGCAAGACTGCTGTCAGAGGGAGACAAAACCTGGAAACTTCTCTACACTTTTTTGCTTAATGTTTAGCATCACAAATTCTGACCTGAGAATAGTGGGCCTGGATACAGAATGTCATATGGCACACTCTTAGCTCTTAAAATTGCAGCCTTGAAACAATTTTCCTGCGTGTTTCCACTGAAAACAAAGTGAACTATGTTCTTCAAGTATTTTTTTAAACATTTTTATTGCTTTTTCTAGTCTATAAACCTACAGGGTCAAGGGAAGGGAACAACCTAAAACTACGAATAGCAAGGATCATTAATAATAAATTCAAGATACTCGACATTTCCCTATTACTCAAATAGTAATACATGAGAGTATAAAGTGAGCAAACACAATCTTGCTTTGCTATAGTGTGTGTTTCTTAGCTTTAAGATAATTAGTTTATAATAAACATCAGACTTTCAAAGTTACTCTATTTTGCTTAATTCTTTCCTCTATGCTTCTTATCAAAATCCAGTCTAACTTTTAAAGGTTTCAGAGCAGCAGCCCCTAATTCTGCTTCCCGGTCAGAGGATTCTGCCGAGCTGTTCGCATCATTGTCAGAATTTCACTCCTTTTTATCTTCTTCTTCTGCATTTATGTTGTCCTCCACTTTCTCATATCCGTCACTCGCTTTCTGTTGTTGCTTCAGGAACATTTTCGCTTTAGAAACAGAGTCAATCTTTTCTTTTTTCCCATTGTAGTTGAAGATAAGGCCTTCCAGTAATGTCCATCTGTATGGGGTAGTATGATTTTGCAAAAACAGTTCTCTGTATTGTCTCCTTCTTTTCCTGATCTCAAATGGAACGTCTTTTAGAACTTCGATTTGTTCTCCTTTGATTTTCAAGACAATTCCGTTTGTTGCCTTCAAAATTAAGTCTCTCATTGACCTTTTTGAGAATTTCGCATATACTTCACTGGGTAGCTTGGTTTTTTTTTAAATAAATTCTGGATAAGTATGATATACCATATCCATTTCACTTTGTATCACTTCTGCTGCTAAGCCTACCACGGGAGCAAGCTCTTTGCTTAAAATCTCTTTCAGGTTCTCTCCTTTCTGCTCCGGAATGTTTTGAAATCTCAGGACATATGCTGATTTTTCCGTTTGAAAAAGTAGCAATTGTTGACTTTCAGAGATTTTTTCTTTTTCCACTATCTCCAATCTTTGTTCAAAGTCTTTGGACTTAACGTCAACTTTTTTCAGCTTCTTGGTTAACTTCTCTGTTTTTGCTGAAGTTTCTTTAAGCTCCTTTTGCAACGTATCAAACTTGTCATTGAGGTTGGTCAGCTGGTCCAGTAGAGGGTGCAAAGCTGCAGCTATCATAAAATGTTGGGAGGGACCTTGCAGGTCATCTAGTCCAACCCCCTGCACTCCGCAAGGAGCATAGCTGAAAGATAGCCCTACATACCTACCTACATTTTGGGAAAGTCTATGGTTACTTCCGATTTAGTAACCGGAGACGATGTGCTGGCAGTTCCTGTTGTAAGTTTTGATTTTGCTGACATTCTTTCTGCTTGCTGTGTCATTGTTTAGTTAGCGAAAGGTTTTCAGAAGTCTCTGAAGGTCTGGTAATAAGTGTTTTCTTGCTAATCCACAACACAGTCAAAATCCACTCCCTGGGTCGCACACATTTGTTGCCAGTTGCAACTTAAACGGTGTGCCTTCTGTCACATGATCTGTCTTCCGTTAATCCTTTACTGCTGTACGAGTGTTAAACATTTTTCTTTTCAGTTTGCAGATGAGATGTACAACCTTTATGGTGGCAATGCAGTGGTAGAAGTGGTGACTGTGAAGACATATGACACACCCTTTGTGAGGAAGTCACGATCTATCCTAGAAACCTCAGAGGTTGGTATAAGCATTTAATTTCAATGGGCTACCAATGCAGCTTTGCACCTCAATCCAAAATACAGTTATTTTGGAGCCTTGTGGATTTTAGAGGCATATCCAAGCAAGTTATTCGACATGCAGTCTCACAATAATAAAGCTGCTATACCTTGAGTTTTATTATTTGGTCTCCCCCCCCCCCTTTTAAGAACAAAATGGAAGTTATTTTGAAGATACTTGAATGCAGTTGTTTCAGTTTTAATGTGAAGTAAGGATCAGCAACTTATTCAGAATAACGGCTTTGCCAGAAACTTCATGAGCTTGACAGGCTATCCCATCTAATTTACTAATCAGTGTTCTATAATTTTATGGACATATAGGCACATAATTGCAGTACATTTTATTTATTTATTTATTTAATTGTATTTATACCCCAACCTCCCCGCAAACGGGCTCAGGGCAGCTTACACACGGCACAAAGTGCATATAGTATATAAAATAGATAAAACAGTTAAAATTCAATTCCATCGAATACAAAGATAAAATTTCCCAACATCTTGCAAACAGAAGGGGAGAGCTAGGGCCGTAGATAGATGTTACCTGGCCCTCCGGCGGTATCACTCTATACTGGAGTGGTGGTGGTAGTGGCAGTGGCGGCTCCTACTTGAAAGCCTGGCAGAAGAGCTCCGTCTTACAGGCCCTGCGGAACTGCACGAGGTCCCGCAGGGCCCTGATCTCCGGGAGCTCATTCCACCAGATAGGAGCCGTCACTGAAAAGGACCTGGCCCTCGTTGCCGCAAGCCTGGCCTCCTTGGGGCTTGGGGTCACCAGCTGGTGTTGTGACCCCGACCGAAGTGCTCTTTGGGGAATATGTGGGGAAATGTGGTCCCTCAGGTATATCGGACCCTGGCCATGTAGGGCTTTAAAGGTGAGCACCAGCACTTTGAAGCGAATCCAGTATGCTATAGGTAGCCAGTGCAGCGCTTTCAGTACAGGTTGGGTGTGCTCCCACCTAGGGGCGCCCACCAACAGCCTGCCCACAGCATTCTGCACCAGCTGCAGCTTCTGGATTTGCGACAGAGGCAGCCCCATGTAGAGAGCGTTACAGTAGTCTAGGCTCGAGGTGACCGTCGCATGGATCACTGTAGCTAGGTCGTAGCGGTCGAGGAAAGGAACCAACTGCCGTACCAGCTGAAAATGATAAAAGGCCGATTTGGCAGTGGCTGCCACCTGGGCCTCCATCATTAAGGTGGGGTCCAGGAGCACTCCCAAGCTCCTAACTTCCGAAGCTGGCACCAGAGGTGCCCCGTTGAAGGTCGGAAGTGGGAGCCCTAACCCCGGTCTGGTCCGACCCAAGCACAGGACTTCCGTCTTCGCCGGGTGTAATTTTAGCCTGCTCCGTCTGAGCCACCCAGCCACAGCTTATAAAGCCCGGTGCAGATCTTCTGGGTTGGAGTCCGACTGGCCGCCCAACATCAAATAGTGTTGAGTGTCATCTGCGTATTGATGGCACCCTAGCCCATACCTCCGGGCAATCTGGGCGAGGGGGCGCATATATATGTTAAACAGCGTCAGGGAAAGCACTGCCCCCTGAGGCACCCCAATCTCCAATTCCCTACCATTTTGTCTGCTCTGTGGCAGAGCCATCAAAGACCGAATTGTTCTAAATAATTGGGCTGGGCGAGAGCTTACGGACGCAACCCTGGCTGCGTAGAAATCCCTCATCGCAGCCTTGACTTCCATCTCATAGGATCTCATAAACGTCCTATAGGATGCTCTTGTAGCATCGTCGTGGGCTCAGCGCCACCGTCTCTCTAACTGTCTTAGCTCTTGCTTCATCAGCAGGGGGCCAGCCTAGAGCGAGGGCGTAGAGGGCGCCAGGGAGCGATCACATCAATGGCCGTGGAAAGTCGACCATGCCAGTCGTCCACGAGCTCATCCAATGAACCGCCAGGGGGCATCGGATCCCGTAGAGCTAATTGAAGCCGCACTGGGTCCATTTGGCTCCGCGATCGAGCTAAAATCCGCTCGCCGCCTATACAGGGTCGGGGCAGGACATTCACACGGGCCTTCAGGGCATAGTGGTCCGACCATGGCACTGCTTCCGCAGTGATCCAGTCCACTATAATCCCCATTGCGAAGATTAAATCGAGTGTGTGCCCTGCCTGATGCGTAGGGGCCGATACATGAACACAATGCGTTTGCCATGCAACTTTTTCTGAAGTAATTTTCAAATGATAATTATGAGCCAGCTGTCATTATCTGAAGTTTGAAATCAAAACTTTTATAATAATACATTTGGGCTAACTTAACTTTAAAACTCTTCTCGCTATTTTATTTCTGAACTTTTGCTACATGGACTAGAAACGTCTTTCAAAAGTAGCCATAAATTTCAGAATAGTATTTTCTGAAGTATGCACAAACATACTTCAGGCTCATAGCAGAGGTAGAAGAGTTGTTTCATTAGAAATCTGCACTGGTTACAACAATATATTTTCAGTCTTTGTCTTTCAAGTACTTACCCAGAATATTCCTTGTGTTTCCTTGGGGCAATCTGTATTTTCATCTAATACTAAAGAGCAGTTTATTTTTTATGGTATTTTTTTCTCTTGCTGTAGACCATCCCTGGGAATCAGTATAACCTAGGATATCCATACAACTTTAACTATGCTGTGGTCTTCAACATAATTCTGTGGATCATGATAGGCCTCATCATAGCTGTGATTGTTATTTCCTACAACCTCTGGAATATGGATCCAGGCTATGACAGCATCATTTACAGGATGACCAACCAGAAGATCAGGATAGATTAAACACCAGCTAATTGCAACCTGAGGAGGAGTCAGTCTTCTTCCAGTGCAACCATCTCCATGCTGTTTTGCTTATTAATGTGAAAATATATTAAAGGCTAGTAGTGGACAGTCAGTTTGCTGAGTTGGAAAGTGCAATGGGTATGAAATTATGATCTAACTTCTATAAACAGATTCATGTAAATGATTCCTGTTTTGTGCCCATGCAGTATGTATTCAATTTCAGAGCTGTTCCTCTTGCTGGTTAGTAAACAATGCACTAAAAGTAAGCTAGCGACTTGTTTTGTGTTAAATTCTTTTTACACTGGAAGCTTAGGATGCTGAGGTAGTATTGGGTACTGAATCAATTGTAAATGTTTAATGTAAATAATTCAAGTTTTTTGTCTATAGGGGTTTAGTCATGTTTATGCTGAATCTTTAGTGTCAAAGCTTGTTGAAAAATCTGAGTTCGATGTTTACTTGTGAGCTACTGTACAGACTTTGAATAAAGTGAATCTTTGTGTGAAAGTTTCATGCAGAAATGACCCAGAATAAAGAGAAAAATAAACAGTGATATATGTTGCAGCAGTGTAGGGCTTGTAGTTGAAATGCTATGAATTAATCCAGAGAAGATCCCATTAATAAGCATAGCTTTATTACTATCTTGTTCTATGCAAAGGACAATATTAGCATGGCTGTGGAGTGAACTGTCAGAAAGACAGTGCCATTTTGTGCAGAGTTTTTCCAGTCTAAAACTGTGGTAGTAGACTAGATGAACTCTGTCCACAACTGCGTTGAGATGCAGATGTGAACTTGAATGCACAGTCATTGGTGTGCAATGGTGCCTGTGGTACGCATGCATCAGATAAGTGCCCTGACCTGGATAGCCTGGGCTAGCCTGATCTTGGAAGCTAAGCAGGGTCAGCCCTGGTTTGTATGTAGATAAGAGACCACCCAGGCAGTGGCAACCCCCCTCTGACCATCTCTTTGCCTTGGAAATCAAAAGGGGTCACCTGTGATTTGATGCACTTTACACACACGGTAATAACAGCAGTAGACCCTGAGTGAAATAAATTTTAAAATAGGTCTGTCTTTGAGCTGTGAAGCAGCATAGTTCCTTCCAATATTGTAAATTGTATAGCTACACTGTGCATTGATAGTCATCTGACAATTGGTGTGATCTCTTCTCTGTTCCATAGCATGTCGCAACACAGTCCATGCTAACTTAACCTATACAAAATAGGTGGTAAAGAGCAGCTTCAGTATGAAAAACTCAGTGGGCAACCTAGAACTATAATTGTTAATTTAATATATATCATATTGTGGAGAAATTGATATGTGTAAACTTATGCTTTGCCTTGGTTCAAACTATTAGCAGTATTAAAAGATGAGGGACTGTTTGAATTAACAAAAATGCCACCTTTAACCAACCATTGCCCATAAAAATATGGCTTCTTGTTTGCCATTCAGTTGTGTCTGACTCTTGGTGATTCTATGGGCCAGCTCTCTCCACGTTTTCCAGTCTTGTACTGTTTGAGTTGTTCCATGCTCCAGCTGGTGTCGACTTTTATGATGTTTAGCCACTATGTTCTATGATGGCCTGGTTTCCTTTTGCCGCTAACCAATCCAAACATAATTGTTTTTTCTAGTGAGTTGTTCTGCATGGCATGGCTGAAGTAAGTCAGTTGCAGTTTTATGATTTTTCCTTCCAATGACATGTCTGGTTTAGTGCTCCAATACTTGCTTGTCACCTTTGCTGTCCAATGAGTGTGCAGGAGCCTTCTCCAGCACCACAGCTCAAATGAGTTGATTTTCCTCCTTTGTTGATCAAGGGACATACTAGAAATACCTGAATATCTCCCAGTTGCAGTGGGCTAAATGACCATAAAACATTAATCCAGCTGAAATTACCAACTGAAATTAATAGACTAATTTATCTCTGAATTGTGTTCCTGGTATACAATGAAAATCAAATTAGGATAAGTCACGTCGACTGGCTTGCTAAACTTGAGTCTTAAGTATCACCAATAACAAGATGAGGTGAGATCTTACCACATTAGGCTGTGGAGTACAGTTGTATCATAGACCCCGTCCTGTATCTTCTATACTGCTGAAAATTTTCAGATTTAGGCATATTAAGAGCATGCTTATCTTGTGTCTTTTAGGGTTAGTCTTAATATTCTTGTGTGCCTGTCCCCAATCACAATGCATTATAGAATGCCTAATTTGTGCGAAATAAAATGTGCTGAAACTTTTCACAATCTGTTTTACCTGTACCTGGTGATTATTCTAAGTTACTGTTCTTAGTCCTTGATTTATTAGTATGGTTTGATTCCTAGACAACTGAAGATAGTGGTTTTTAGAAAATATATTCTTATATGGTGATAGTAAAAAGAACAGAGAACATAAGCTCTAAATAGAGCAAGACCTCATCCCAGCTTTGTTATGGCCTCTGGTTACAATGAAGAGCAGCTGAGGCGAAACATTTTCTTGAAACAAGTGAAGTTGAGTTAAAAGTCTCAATCCTGATATGACAGTGGAAGAACATTCTAATTCTGCATGTTAGCCATTGTGCTGTAGGAATGACTAGGGAGACTGATCCATATCTCTTCTCATGAAATTTGCTGGATGACTGGGCCAGTCTCCCTTTAACATACCTCAAGGTATTTGTAAGGACTGAAGGTAAGAGAGAATGTTCATTGTAAGCTCAAAACCGTTGCATACTTCCAATATGTACAACAACTGTAAGTCTACTGATTCTTCACCATATCAGATTTGTTCCATTTCCCAACCACCAAGGCCAAGCAAGAACAGAACCATTCTGTTCCTGCCTGCTTCTTACCTATAGCTACAGCGAGCAAGTCTGAAAGTGTTCCTGATTATCAAAAGAGCAACCTAGAGATGTGTAACTACTCTGACAGTAAACTAGACTGCCAACTCCCCCTCAGTGTACTTCATATTTAAAGGAAATTGGAAACATTCTTAGATAAGGTTTCACCTTTGCATTGAGGTGCCCCTGAGCCCTTCCTCAGGGGGACAGAGAAGGGGGTTATGGGGTAAATACTGCATTAGAACTCCTTTGATGGAGGAGGGAGCGATATTTTGAATCAACAAAACCAGTGCTTCAAAAGTAGCTTGGTTCCCAAGATGTTTATACGGAAAGCAAACTCAGGTAAAATGGAGAAGGGGCAGTGTTGTAAGCCAATGTCCATCACAGTCACATCACGAGAAGACAAGAGTCACTGGGAAAGAGCAATGGTAGGAAAAGTTGAAGGAAAAGAGGAAGACCCAACTGAGATGGATTGACTCAATAAAGGAAGCCACGGCACTCAGTTTACAAGACCTGAGCAAGGCTGTTTAATGATAGGACATCTTGGAGGTCATTAATTCATAGGGTCACCATAAGTTGGAAGCAACTTCATGGCACTTAAAACAGACACAAAACATGAGCACAGTTTTACTGAGCCTGTTGCTGATCAACCACCATTTGGTTCCAAACACACACTATTGAATTCAATGTAGAAAAACAAAACAATTACACAAAAAGAGATTTATAGACAGCTACAGCTTTTTTGGGGGTAATGTTTTCTTTAGTATATTGGATTATATCCTACCATTCTGCTCAGCTAAGGACGGTGCATTCTGCTAACAGAAGAGCCGCTTGCACAGGCAGAACATGCTGCCATTAGCTGAGCTGTAGGTTTACAACCCTTTGTCTAGTACAGAATAAGGAAAGAACAATTACAAATGGATTGCTCCATTCTGCTGGGATTTCCACAGATAGTCCTGATGAGTATTACTGATAGAAACACAGAGTGTCAAACAGTTTGCACAGAAATGAAGTGTGGGCAATTGCTTCAGTGTGCAAAGAGCACAGTGCTAAACTCATGAAAGCATCCACTGTACAGCAGCAGGGTGTTCTGAATGTTTTCGAAGTTAATTTAATGGCAATATGCCCTTTGAAGTCTCAATATACACGATCCCTCAGGAATACTTAAAGAGATCACTCTGTTGCAAGATTTTCTTGTGTTAAAACTGTTCATAGTATAGTCAAGTTCTTCACAGTGTACGCTTCCTTTTTTGTAAAGGAGAACCTAAAACAAACAAAAACATTGATAAGGTTAATCTCATGGTTTACTGATTTTTAGGTCATTTCAGTACTAATACCTATTGGGTGAAATTCAGTGAAAACAAAACACTAAAGCACACCATTATGCACCTGAAACTTTAGGACCACTGGATGTACTGACCACTGTATTGGAGCAAAGCCCCCCCCCCAATGGATCACCCACTCCAGTCAAGACTCTCGTCATAGCATACTGTGCCACCTGTAGCTTCTGGACAGTCTACAAGGGTGACCACCATGTACAGTGCATTGCAGTAATCTAATCTAGATGTTACCAGGGCACACAGCACAGTGGTAAGACCTTTCATGTCCAGGAAGGGCCGCAGCTGGCTCACCAGTCAAAGCTGCTGAAAGGCACCCCTGGCCACCAATGCCACCTGTTTATCCAACAGGAGGCCTGGGTCCAGAAGCACCCCTAGCTATGAATTTGCTCCTTTAAGGAGAGTGCAACCCCATCCAGAACAGGGGATAACCCATTTCCCAGATCAGACCTCCCCCCTACAAATAACACCTTCAATTTGTTGGATTACGTTTCAGCTTGTCAGCCCTCAGCTATTCCAAAACTGCTTCCAGGCACCTGTTTACATTTTCCAGACTCCTTGGGATCTGCTGGTAGTCCCAAGATAGAGCTGAGTGTCATCTGCATATTGGTGGCATCTCAGCCCAGATCTCCAGGTGACCTCTCCCAGTGGCTTTACATAGATATTGAAAAGCATGGGGAACAAGATCAAACCTTGGGGAACCCCATAGGCCAAAAACCAAGGGGCAGAGCAGCAGTTCCCCAGCACCACACTCTGAAAACTACCCTCTAGGTAGGACTGGAAACACCATAGAACAGTGCCTCCCAGTCCTGAAAGGTGATCCAGAAGGATACCATGATCGATGGTATCAAAACTGAAGGGACGGGGAATGTGGGCCAACGACTCCATAGATTAAAGCATCACAAAGGCTGCATTCTGCTTTTAAGAATTACAGAGAAAGGAAATGTCACACGCTGATTCAAACTAAAAAACAGTAGTTTCAAAATAATACTTGACCAGTACTAAATTTGTCCACTAGTTGACATAAAATTGTATCTTCTGATGTAATGGTAATGAAATTTTCATATGACAGTAATATTTCCAGGCATTTAATAAATGTCAGAAATGTAAAGCAGCATGTAATATAGTTAGAAAGATATAACTGATTACATTTTAAACCAATACACTTGCCTTCATCCTTTTCTTGTTCATTATTCACTTCTTGAGTCTCTTCTGTGGATTGCTTTTGGCTGTACAATTGTACCAGGATTTCTAGATTCTGTATTTCTGCTTCCAAGGTTCTTTGAAGATCATGGTTGTCCTTTAAGAAGTTCCTTACAATCTGTATTTTATTTACATCCTAAGACAGAAAATAACATGTTTACAATCGGAAATATGCATTCATTTGTACCCCACCCTTTCTCAAAGAAGCTTGTCTCACGAGCTTACAGCAAGTGAAACTCAGAGACTCATCCGTGGTCACTGAGAACTTCAGAGTGGAGCAGGGATTTCAACTTGCACTTCTTATCTGCACCCCCAACTCTATAGGCACTGTACCGTACCATACCTTCCTCTGTCTCTTTAATGCTTCTTGTAATGTCCTAAATTGCTCATTTTAAAAGATTTCCACAAACTAATGAGAAAGTACTTGCATTTTCTGCACAGCTGAAACTAGGATGCTAATATAAGAAAAAGCCATGACTATTTGACAGTAAATCAAAGGGTGAAATGAATAATGCCAGGTGTCTCCCAGAAGCACAGGAAAAATAAATCACACCACAATTTCTGAAAGCACAACCATTTGCTGACTATACTGTAAATCGTATGGCAGATGAAAGGCAGACCAAGGAGGGTCTAAAATTGTATTCCAAGGAAGCAAGCTAAGGACCAAAAGAAAGAAAGAAAGAAAAGCTCAAGATTTGAAGAAACATAGTAGACAAGTCTTTGCCAACAGGGACGGCAAAGTGACTTTAAAATATTAAATTGTGAATACAGAAAAGACTGTTATGGTGATGTCCACTATACAGCTGACATTCCATCCTATGACATTTCTACCTGTAGTAACTCAATGCTAACAGGAGAAAAGTGACCTCAAAAATTCCTTTCTCCCTACATGCTAGAATTCAGTGGTTCAGATACTCAGTGGTCTCCAATTCTTGTACTCTTTCTAAAACAATTTAAAGTAGAAAATAAAGTGTGGGATTTTAAACTCCCTTAATTCTAATAAATTTCTACATGAATGGGCTTTACCAGTTCACAAATGAGAGAATGCAATTCCTTAGGTGCTGCTGCTCTTACAGCTTGCCATTAGATACCAGATTTAGATAGCACATTTTTATCTTACCCTTTTCTCCAACATCCTCAGGATGGCATACATTTACCTTCAACAACACTTCTGGGAAGTAGGGTTATGCTGAAAGATTGCCACAGGTCACTTAATGTTTTTCATAGCTGAGCAGGTATCTGAACAAAGGTCTCCCTAGTCTTAACCAAACACTTTAAACATTACATCCCACTGATTCTATGATGCTTTATTATAATAACACCTCCAAAATAACTTGTTATTGAGTAAGAAAGTTCAGCATCACATAGTTTAATTTAAAAAATAATTGCCAATTCTGTTTACAAAAATTCTGTATGTCTAGTTGTCTCTGATGTACCTTTGGAAAATGGCCAGGATCCAAAGATACACTTGTGCAAGTAGACAGGACTTCTACTTACACAATGGGGGAATACCTCAATTTTCACTGATTTCTCTTTTCTACTACAGCCCTCTATGCCACATCCCATGCTATTTTAGAACCACCCTTCGGACTAGCTTTTCAGGGGGGACACAGACCTAGAATGGGAAGGATATGAGGAAGCCCTATTCTATCAGTAGAATTCTGTGCAAAGTTTGTTGGAGCTCAGACGGTGTCTATGTTGTCCTTTAAAAGGGAGCTTTATCAAGGTAACCAAAATTCTATGCCAAGAATAGCTTTAGTTCTAGGACTTGTAAATGTGCACAGGGAAAAAAGGATGTGTAGGCCACAAAAGCTCTATTCCCTGAGGACTAACTCTTAATCAAAACCACAATTATGCATTATTTCACCTATCTTCACAATCATAAGGGCTAGAAACTTGCTTTCAAAATACAGAAACTCGTGGGATTTTAAATTCTGTAACTAGTACAAAATTCAGAACTCACATGGAATCATGGAATATTGAAAAATGCAATCTCAACAGGCAGCTGCATATTTGTACCCTAGAATAAAACTGCCTAGCTGTAAAATTCCGTAAATTCAGTAGGGTGGTTTGGAGTTCAGCTGTATAGGCTTCTTTTTTTTAAAGGCAACAGTAATGTCTTTGTCCTTCCTCCGAACAAGCTCATTCTAGTAAACACTGATTTAAAATCAAAATAAACTCTATTTATAATTTATGATTAAATTAAAAATATAGCATGAGTGCATGGCTGCTTTGATGTTTTACATTTTAGTTACCTCGTCTGACATCATTCCTTGTACTTCCATTGCTAGGCTGATCTCATGAAGTCTCTCTTTTATCAACTCTGCTTCTATTTCACGGATCTGGCTCTGACTCATTTCACCTTCCAGTCCATCGAGCTGATCTTCCCCTGGTACGTGAACAGCCCAGTCAGATGACAGGAGCTATTTGATTGGTGAGAAAAATAATGACTGTAGAAGCTGTTTGGTGAGAAAATTATTTAAGGGATTGGATTTAAAGAGGTTATGTGTGTTATTATTGCCTTAATACTCATAGTGCAATATTTTATACACAAAAAATGCGACTTCTTCATATTGTAACTACTGTGTTGAATGTGGTTATGTGAATATTGTGAGGCACCTAATAAACAAGCAAGATCCAAATATGTTCAGGGACCTGGGTATGTCCAATAGGATTTTTATTCCCTACCCCTGAACAGTAGAACCTCCTCCCTCTGGCCACATCAAATTTCAATCTATACCAATGTAAAAAATGGTTTGCCATCTGGCAGTGTTGCCGTTAAGCCTACAAACAGAACTGATTACACAACTTTTGGAAGAGACAATTCTACCATACATCGCACCCTGCTGAATGCCAGCCATTTTAAAAACCATTTCATTAGAAACTATAGGGATAGTGTGAGAATACACATTTAGCTGCTAGTTCATAACAAGATGGCTGGTGTCTCCACAGCAATGTCCCTGCCATTTTGTGAATATTTTTTAAATACCTAATTTTACTTTTCTTATTTTTCAACATATTTAAATCCACTACCATGTAGGGTTGCCAAGTCGTACCTTAAGCCGCAGCGGGGGAGTCCCGGCTCGCTCTGGGAGAGTGCACGCGCAAAGCGCGCATATGCCACAAGCACATTACCCGGAAGTGACGCAGCTGCGTCGGGAGCGCCGGGGGCGGGGCCACGGTCATCCAAGGGGGAAACATAGAGTTTTCCCTTGGATGACCGTGGCCCCACCCCCGGCGCCCCCGGCGTGGCTGCGTCACTTCTGGGTGACGTGCTGACGCCGGGCACGTCCTGTGCTTTGGGGGTGGGGTTCCCCCGGGGCCCGATCCGCCAGCGGCAGGGAACGGGACTCTGGGGCAGGGGTTTCCCCGTCCCCCGGGGGGGCTTGGCAAGCCTACTACCATGCCTTTGGAAACAACTGAAGTAGGTTTTTGGACAATGGATTTTGTATTCTCTCATAAGTGTGCCTCTCCAACCAGGTTTTTTTTTAATGTGTCAAATAGCATTAATGTGTGCCACACAACAGCAAGGCTATCTGCCCTGCAGCAACTTTATCCTGCCATATATTACATGTAGACAGAATGTAATATTATTGACAATGAAAAGTAATTACTTTGGAAGTAAAACTGCAATAGTTAAATTGTATTGCTCTACACAAATCCTCTGAAAAAAGACATTCTGATATAGCCTCAGGTACCTTGACCAAACAATTACAGAATTAGGCCATCCAGCTTCATATTCTGTCATTTTTTAAATTTTCTACCATGAAGAATAATAAATCACCCATGGATAACAGCCAAAACTACTAGCAATGGTCTTAAAATAGCATTTATTGGTATCAGTTCACATAGATAGCCTCTGACTTGGAGATACACAAATACTGAAATACTAGGTTCTAGACAATACTTAATATCACTATATGAGATTACTTGATAGCCAATTATCAAGTTTCTGTAATTGTTAAATCCTGAGAACTCCCACCTTCTCAAGGGGAGAAATTCCAGGCTGGTCTCATCAATCATGTCACTAATAGATGCTAAGGGAAAGGATCTTGGTGACAATTTATTTTTAACTTGATCCCATACATTAAGTATTACATTTATGATAGTGTTATCATTATTATAGTATTTCTTCCTAATTTTTTCCCCCTCATCCAAGGCCAACTTTTCAGAAGTACATTTACAAAGGATTGTTCTATAAAGGCTGGTGTGTTTTCAGAAGCATTTGATAGCCAGTCTTTCAACCATTTTACTCTGGCAGTTTGGTAGTATATTTTAAGTTTGGATATCTCCAACCCACCATTTAATTTTTTGTCATACATGTTGCTATACCATATCCTAGGTTTCTGTTCATCCCAAATGAATATATTTAATAATAGCTGCCACTCTTTAACATTTTTTCTGGAATTTTAGCCAAGAGATTACCAAATAAAAAGTTTAATTTGGGAAGAACCATCATTTTTATCGTGTTTACATGACCAAGGAAAGATAAGTTTAAGGTTTCCCAAAGTTGGAACTGTTTTTTTAAATTTCAGCTCACAACTGATCTTTAATAATCCATCATTGTTCTTATTTAACCTCATACCGAGATACTTAATTTGGCCAGTAATCTTCATATCCCAAAGTTAAATTTGTATTAAGACAGATAATCTTAGATTTATCTGCATGCAGTTTATACCCGGAAACATTCCCATATTGTACAATATGACTTTCTAGTATTTTACCAGATGTTTGTAAAATGTCTGTAAAAAAAAATAACAATATCATCTGCATAAAGACCAATTTTATATTGGATTGCTCATATTTTAATGCCATGGATTTTTGGTTCTTCTCTTGCTGAAATTGCCAGTGATTATAAGGAGAGAGTAAACTGGAGAGCAGAGAGAGAGCATCCTTAACATACACCTCTAGTAATATTTATTCATGAAGACAGACACCCATTTATGCTTACCTTAGCAAAGCACTATGAATAAATCAGACTTGCCCACTTTTTAAAATTATTTCCAAAACCAAATGCTACAAGAGATTCTGTCAGAAAGCTATATTCCAGTCTATCAAATGCTTTTTCAGCATCTAAGAACAAGCTGACTTAATTTTTTTCTTTCTTAACAACATCAAACAAATTAACAATTTTTTAAATATTGGTGGTAATATGGTGGCCTGGTACAAAGCCAGTCTGCGCAGGTGATATTGTAGCAGGCACATTAGTGATTTATTCCGCTTTAGGCCTAGTTCAGCTTTGGGCCTTATGACCTTAGTGATTATTTCTTTTAATTAAAAGTTAGGTAATGTTTATTTTGCTAAGGCTGGGAAAGAGGCTGCTTGCTTGGCATGAAATCTTCTAGGCCCAAAAACATTTCTCTGATGGGACCTCTCTGCATAGCTATTTATCACAGCTCGTAGCATTTTCATTTTCAAGGTGAGAACACTGAAGATCTATTGTTAAGTAACAGTGGTGAAAGAACATTCTACAGTAAGGGGCAATAGGCTGAGGTTTGTAATTTCCAGCCGGGAGACTTGGAAGATTCTTTGTCTATTGTGCTCTGCAAAATGCAGGTGTCATCACATAACATAGCTGTGTATATCACAGGATCTGTGATAGCCAGTTAATATTTTGCTTGTAAACTGACAATGAATTTTTTAAAATGAAGAAAGGACAATGTTTTCATTATTGTACAAAATTTAAGGCAAAAAAGGATTCCCTTTTAAAAATGATCACATACTGTAGTTAATAAAACAGCAAAACATATTAAACACCTCACATAAACTCCTTTTCTTGCTCGATAATCTAGATACAGAAATAACTGAAACAGTAGCAAAGTTTCTCTGCAGTGCCATGGTCCTACGGCCTGATAAGTGATATTATGAATTAGGTTTTATTATGATGTTACTCTGTGATGTTACTCTGCAATTTTAATTTTACTCTGCATGATTTTGTATTTAGATTACTGTATCTTTATGCCAATAAAAGGCTTTGGGAAAAAACCCTCACATAAAGTAATCATTATGACAACAAAACATAACTACTGTAAAGTAAGACTTGTCTTTGCTTTTACTTTAGCTTTGGTTTTTTTATGAAAAAAGGAGTTATTAACAAACTCTTTCATTTCTCTCTTCTTCTTTTTTAGCTCCCCGGAGGGGATTTTTTAATTGCATTTTTTAATAGACTACAAACTACAACGAAAAATTAGGAAGGGGTAACTACATCTAGGGAGAAAGGAAAGAAAACCACTAATAACTAAAACCCCAAGAATAGGAGATCATAACAACAGCTTATATAAATGTTAATCTTAAATTGCTAGTGTTACTTTGAACATAGTTGGTTATGCTAAATTATTTATCTTTTTATACATTAATTTAACTGTTTAAGAGAACCCCAAGAGCATCCAATAATAAAACCAAAATTTTTGGCACATTTCAGAGTCCTTCAGCCTTCATTTTGGTTAATCTTTTCTCATCCTCAATTGATATGTGCGTTTGGGGGCAGCCGCCCCTTTATCGGAAGCAGAGTCCTCGTCGGAAGACACCGAGTCCAGTTCGCCACTGGATTTGCTGTCATCTTCTTCCTTAGCAACCTCATCTGTCACTCCCAACTGCAATCTCAGGAACTCACATGCTTTAAAGACAGAGTCAATCTTTTCTTTTTTATCGTGTAGTTTGAAAATGATGCCTTCTGGAATTAACCATCTGTAGGCAATGCTATTTGTTTGTAGAAGAAGGATTAAGTCTTGATATTTCTTTCTCTTTTGCCTTATTTCAAATGGGATGTCTTTTAGAATCCTGATGATGTTGTCCCCGATTTTCAAGGGTGTTCATGTAGTTGCTTTCAGGATTGAATCCCTCACATTCCTCTTCAAGAATCTGACCACTATCTCCCCAGGCAGATTATTCTTGATATACATGGAATAGGACCTGTAGACCACATCCATTTCATTTGCAAGATATTCTGCTTTCAAATCTGTAACTGGGGCTAATGCTTCACTCAAGAGTTGCTTTAGATTCTCGTCTTTTAATTCTGGGAACCCTTGAAACCGGAGGACCAAATTTGCTTTCTCCATTTGCAGCTGTAAAAGTTGAGATTCTTCCGAAGCTTGCTTCTTTTCCAGCTTTTGCACCTTTTTCTTAACTTTTTTAGTGTTGGCGTCCATTTCCTTCACCTTCTCAGCTGTTTGCTCCGTCATTTTTAAAGTTTCAGTCAGTTGGAGCTGCTGAGTTGCAAGGTTCTGATTTAAAGTTGTCAGCTGTTGTTTGATGTTGGTCATCTGGTCCAGCAGAGGGCACAAGGAATCTGCCAATGTTTTGGAGAACTCAGTGACCTCTTCCGGTCGAAGGCTCATGCTCCCCGCTGGTTTCACTATATGCTAGTTTGTCTTTCTCTGCCTTCTTCCCCGCCATCTTTATGGATTGTTTACTTTTGTAAAAACTTTGCTAAAGTCTCTGAAAATCGCCCATATGCCTATCCGCGCTCTGGTAAGTCTCTCAAAACAGATTTCAACGCTTTTTCTTCCGCTCCCCCCTTGGTATATCTTTTTAGTTCATACGACCTCGCTCAGAACACATTTAAAATGCTCGATCTCCGACACTTGTCCCGGTCAGCAGCTCTAGATCCATACGGACACTCAGTGGTAGGACCGTCGGGGCAGAAGAGCGCCTTAATTCCCCAGCATCGCGCTGGTGAAGAGGTCGCCCCTCAAAAGCCCCATGGCTAAGAACCTTTTGCCAAGGCTCCGGGGGGGGGAGGTGACCCGTCTCCTACACCCTAATCCAGGCTCCTGCCAGGCTGTTAGCTGTCTGGTTGGTGATGATGTTGATGTTAGGGCCAGGGCCATGATGTTGAGGCGGCACCCTACTTGTAAGCCTGGAGGAAGAGCTCCATTTTGCAGGCCCTGCAGAACTGCAAAAGGTCCCGCAGGGCCCTGATGTCATTCAGGAGCTCATTCCACCAGTGAAGGGCTGCCACAGAAAAGGCCTTGGTCTCTTTTTTTTTTTAATTTTTTTTATTAACATTTATAAAACATTTCCAACAATTGACAACTTTGACCAACTACTAATTTTTGTTACAATTGAAAATTTTTAAAGTACAAACAATGACAAGTGCAAATGAAGTAGACGAGATGCAACAAAATAAGCATACAAATAACTGTTTTGTGGATCTCACAGCACCCAGTCATGACGGATATAATTATGATAATGAGATTGTTGAGATGCGCTAATTCTTTTCAGGACATATTCTAGGTTTTTCAAAATTGGCAATTGGCACAGTGGCAATCTTGAATGCACAGAGGAAGGTTTGCAGGAACAACATAAACCATTCCCGATCCTTCAAAAAACACTTTTTGCGTAAGTTGTTCAGCAAAACCTTCCTACCAACCCGTGTGCTATTGCATTCCAAGTGCTGAAATGCTACATTGAATCTGCAAAAATGTGAGCACGCTCTGTAATTAAAACAGATGGCAAATAAAAGGAATAATTGCATAAAAGATGTGTTTTATTGGATCATGTATTTTTGTGATAATTTCCCCAAAGAAAAGAGGCCTAGGAAGTTATTTGGCCCACCAGAACTATGTAATGCACTTTAAATAGGCTATACAGCTGGGGTTGCCACCTCTGGTTTGGGAAATTTCTGGAGATTTGGGTGCATTGCCTGGTGATGACACAGTCTGGAGAAAAGAGGCCATCTTTATGGATTGTTTACTTTTGTAAAAACTTTGCTAAAGTCTCTGAAAATCGCCCATATGCCTATCCGCGCTCTGGTAAGTCTCTCAAAACAGATTTCAACGCTTTTTCTTCCGCTCCCCCCTTGGTATATCTTTTTAGTTCATACGACCTCGCTCAGAACACATTTAAAATGCTCGATCTCCGACACTTGTCCCGGTCAGCAGCTCTAGATCCATACGGACACTCAGTGGCAGGACCGTCGGGGCAGAAGAGCGCCTTAATTCCCCAGCATCGCGCTGGTGAAGAGGTCGCCCCTCAAAAGCCCCATGGCTAAGAACCTTTTGCCAAGGCTCCGGGGGGGGGAGGTGACCCGTCTCCTACACCCTAATCCAGGCTCCTGCCAGGCTGTTAGCTGTCTGGTTGGTGATGATGTTGATGTTAGGGCCAGGGCCATGATGTTGAGGCGGCACCCTACTTGTTTGCGAGGATTGTAGAAAATAAAGGCAGTGAAGTGGTTGTATAAGCGATTTTGGTGGGTAAGGTGGAGGAGTCAGTTCTCTATGCGACCGCCATCAACGGCCGCTAAGCCACGCCCCCTCGGCCTTGGTCTCTTTAGGGCCCGGGAGAACCAGCCGATTTTGGGATACCGATCTTAGTGCTCTCTGGGGCACATGTGGAGAAAGGCGGCCCCTTAGGTAAGTAGGTCCCCGGCCATATAGGGCTTTAAAGGTAAGAACCAGCACCTGGAACCGAATCCAGTACACTATAGGCAGCCAGTGCAGTGCTTTTAGGGCGGGCTGGATATGTTCCCACAAAGGAAGACATAGCAACAGCCTCGCCGCTACATTCTGCACCAGCTGCTCATCACTGAAGGCTTCAAGGGACAATGGTGCTGAACTCTTACAAACATGATTCATTATGGTTCTTGTGGATGTTTTTACTTCACTGTGCATCACATGCACAAAAGGATCTTTTTTCTGGAACACTCCAGTGAACTTTGTAAATAAGCGGGCACTTGTGCAAAAAAATCACCTCTGCTTTCATTGTCTCATGTTTTAAGAGATTAATTATGTTTCTATATGTTGTGGAAGATTTCACCAAATCACTTTTACTCTTAGGTACAAAGTCCTTAAAGTATTTCATAACTGAACTAAAAACAATCTTCTCACTGGGAAGTCATCATGTTTTCCCCAAAATGCAGTAATGATAACAAAAAACACACACACTGCATTCACAAAAATAAAAAAACTACTGACTTTACTGACCATATTTTTTAAAAAACTGACAAATTACTGACCAAGATGAAAAAACTGACTTTTACTGATTTTACTGACCATTTTCCACCCCTGAAATTAAAAACTGCTGCTGTTCCATGTCACAAACTTGTGGTATTTTGGGATACCTGTATAGTTCTTGATAATACCCAATAAAGGAGTTAATAATGCAGCTATTACTTGATGGAATCACTCCATCCCTCATTTTTATTCCAACAAGTATTTCTTTAGCTTGTTTCTTAAGTTTTATTTCCAATATATATTTTACTGTATTGAAAATGACACTCAAATCTTATCAAAACTTCCACATTAGGTGGTCAAAAAACTTAGGTAGCAACTTAGATTATTCAAAGTGGAAATTTATCTTCACCCATGGTACTACCTTTACAGTTTGCCTCTCCTTTAGAAGAAACCTGTTGCAAATGATTTACAGGTGGCATTTAAGTCTTTTAAGGTTGGCAAAAATCTATAAGACTGGTACCAGCATATGCTGGTTCCGTAAAGAAGATAACACAGACTTCTTTCACATGTGGTGGACACGCATACGTGCCTCCAGCTATTCAAAATAAGTGGTGAAAATTATATCAATCGGGTTAGAAAAAACAAATCCCCTATAAACCAGAGGCACTGTTGCTGAATTTTCTACCTGATATTCCTAGAGATCAGCAAATGGTTGCCTTACATATGATTACTGCTGTCAGGCTGGTTTTTGCCAGGCAATGGAAACAAAAAATATCCCTAAGCTCCAAGACTGGTTGATGAAACTAAAGGAGCGCTACACTTTAGTGAAATTAACTGTGTATCAGAAAAATAAGAGATACACACAGAGTAGACCTCCTATGGTCAAGAGCAATACAAAGAATGGAACTGGCAACTCTGTAATTGGCAATACTATTAAAATTGTCAGCTACTGCTGAAGGGTTTTCTATGCCCATGGAGGCAGGACATAAGGGGGGTTAGACTGGCAATGTATCTTATGTAATTTCATATTTATGTATATATCTGTTATTTGTTTGTTTTTAAATAAAATTTTACCAAAACCCCCCCACACAACTATAAACAGTGAAGAGTAGCAAGCATTACCTTCTTTATCCTTGTACAGGCCTCCTCAGCCTCTGGAACACGTTGGAATTCTTTTAACAAATTCTGAACATGATTTTCAAATGTTTTCAGCCAGGAAGAAGAGACTTTCATATCTGAAGAATGCATCAGTTCATTGCGGCACTTAATCACCTAGAGATGTTAATATGAAGAAGAAGAGTTGGTCTTCGCTACCCGAAGGAGTCTTGGATTGGCTTACAATCACCTTCCCTTCCTTTCCGCACAACAGATACTCTGTGAGGTAGGTGGGGCTGAGAAAGCTCTGAGAGAGTTGTGACTGACCCAAGGTCACTCAGCTGGCTTCATGTGGAGGAGTGGGGAATAAAACCCTGTTCAATCAAAATATGAAGTAAAACAGGTAGACGTATTAGGGGCAAAGTAAGCATGAACTATTTCTCAAGTTACAGCTCAATCTTGGAGACTAGCAACTGAGTTTTCATAGCAGAACTACAAACAGTTGTCACTACAATGAAAATACTTAACGTGATAAACATTGTGTAAATATTATGGTTCCTGAGTATAGGCAGGGGCCTTTTGGGGCCGGAGCATGCTGGAGCGCTGCTCCAGGTGCCCAGCAGCTGGCAAAATGGCGGTGGCAGCAAGCCCTGCCCCCAGCTCCCCCTGCTGTGGCCTGTCGCCGGCTTCCCGGGGCCCGCGCTGGAGCGCTGCGGCCCCAGGGAGGCATGAGCAGGCCCATCGTTGCCTTCCCGGGGTCCGCACCAAAGCGTTGCAGCCCGGAGGAGGCCAGAAGAGCCCCCTTGCTGCTTCCCCGGGCCAGCGCCGAAGCGCTGTGGCCCAGAGGAGGCAAAACCACCCCCGCTTTCCCGGGGCCAGCACTGGAGCGCTGCGGCTCGGAAGAGACCAGAGAATGCCCCCCGCCACCTCCCTGACTGCGCTGCGGCCTGGAGGAGAGCAGAAGAGGCCCCCCGCTGGCTTCCCGGGCCCGGGCTGGAGCGCTGCGGCCCGGAGGAGGCCAGAAGATGCGGAGGCTTGAGTGGGGTGGGAGAGCCCCCCTCCCCCCATCTCTTTGCCCTCTTTCTTTCCCTCCTTTCCTTCTTATTTCCTTTTCTTTCTCTTTCTCTCTCGCTGGAGAGCTGTGGCCCGAAAGAGGCCAGAGGATGCCCCCGCCGCCTCCCTGGGCCAGCGGCAGACACTGCGGCTGGAGGAGACCAGAGGATGCCCCCTGCTGACTCCCCAGGCCAGTGTCGGAGCGCTGCAACCTGGAGGAAGCCAAAAAAGACACACACCCCGCCTTCCCAGGGCCAGCGCTGGAGCGCTGCGGCCCGGAAGAGATCAGAGAATGCCCCCTGCCACCTCCCTGGGCTAGTGCTGGTGCACTGCGGCCCGGAGGAGGCCAGAAGAGGCCCCACCACCACCTCCCCGGGCCAGCGCCAGAGCGCTGTGGCTGGAGACCAGAGGATGCCCCCCGCAGACTACCCGGGCAAGCGCTGGAGCTCTCCAGCCTGGAGGACACCAGAAGAGGCCCCCCCACCTTCCCGCGCTTGCGCTGGAGCGCTGTGGCCCAGAGAAGGCCAAAAAAGGCCCCCCGCCCCCATCCCGGGGCCCGCGCTGGAGAGCTGTGGCCCGGAAGAGGCCAAAGGATGCCCCCGCCACCTCCCTGGGCCAGCGGCGGATGCTGCGGCTGGAGGAGACCAGAGGATGCCCCCCCGCCGACTCCCCGGGCCAGTGTCAGAGTGCTGCGACCTGGAGAAGACGAAAAGAGGCCCCCCGCTGCCACCCCGGGCCAGCGCCAGAGCACTGCGGCCCAGGGGAGGCCAGAAAATGCCCCCCGCCACCTCCCGGGGTACGTGAGGGATCCGTGGGGGGTGGCGCGCACCGGAGTGCTACTCCAGAAGCCCAGGAGCTGGCAAAATGGCGGTGGCAGCAAGCCCCGCCCCCAGCTCCCCCCGCTATGGCCTGTCGCCGACCTCCTGGGGCCCATGCTAGAGTGCTGCGGTCCCAGGGAGGCCTGAGGAGGCCTGTCGTTGCCCTCCCGGGGCCCGTGCCAGAGCACTGTGGCCTGAAGGAGACCAGAAGAGGCCCCCCGCCGCCTCCCCGGGTCAGCGCTGGAGCACTGTGGCCTGGAGAAGACAAAAAATGCCCCCTCCGCCTTCCTGGGGCCCTCGCTGGAGCGTTGCGGCCCAGAGGAGACCAGATGATGCCCCCTGCCGCCTCCCTGGGCCAGCGCCACAGTGCTACAGCCCGGAAGAGACAAGAAGAAACCCCTCCGCCGTCTCCCCGGGCCAGCGCCGGAGCGCTGCAGCCTGGAGGAGGCCAGAAGAGGCCCCCGCTGCCTCCCTGGGCCAACGCCAGAGTGCTGTGGCCCAGAGTAGGCCAGAAGACCCCCTCACTGCTTTTCCTGGGCCCACACTGGAGCGCTGCAGCCCAGAGGCCTGAGGATGCCTGTCCGCCGCTTTCCTGGGCCAGCACCGGAGTGCTGCAGCCCGGAGGAGGCCAGAAGACGAACCCCCCACTCCCCGGGCCAGCGCTGGAGCGCTGCGGCCCGGAGGAGGCCAAAAGATGCCACCCGCCGACTCCTGGGGTAAGTGTGGGATCTGTGGGGGGTGGCGGAGGCTTGTGGGGGGTGGGAGAGCCCCCCCATCTCTTTGCCCTCTTTCTTTCCCCTTTCCTTTTTTTCTCT
>NW_015170893.1:386888-393865 GCF_001447785.1 Gekko japonicus | reverse complement strand
CTTTCCCTCCTTCTTCCCTTCTCTTTCTTTCCCTCCTTCTTTCCTTCTCTTTCCTTCCTTCTTTCTTTTACTCTTTCCTTCCTTTTTTCCTACTTCTGCGGCCCCTACTCTCTTTGCTTCCCCCTCCCCGGCTGGGGAAGGGAAGGGGAGGGTTTTGAAGATCCCTTCCCCCCCTTTTGCTTCCCCTTCTGACATCACTCCCGGTGATGTCAGGGGGTGCTGCATATGCTAATGAGCTATTATGCTAATAGCCTAGTAGCTCGTTAGCATACCGCATGCTAATGAGGTCCTGCAGCTCTTTTTCTACGAAAAGACCCCTGAGTATAGGTACCAGTGTTTCTACTGGCATCTCTTATGGGGGCTATTACCTGATAATCTACTGCAATCTACCACAATGTATTTTGCATTTGTATGCATACACAGTACTAAAGTGAACAGACTGGTACTTTGAAATTAATTCTGCCTTTTCTGGAAGTATGATCAATTCATTAATTTAGAAAGCTGTTCAATGGTACTGTTAAGCATGACAAAACTGGCCTAATAACTTCAGGTATGTCTTCTTCATTTGGAATTACATGATGAAGAAAGGAATAAGCAATTTACAAATCGCTTTTAGTATGCACTCAAAATATCAGAAGTCATATAAATACAAAAGCCTTTAGACTACAATTGCAAATATTACAAAGCAAACAATCGCACAACTGATATTCACAACACAAAAAACTAAACAAGGGAACTTATGGGGTTGGAACCAGCAATCCATTTGTTAAAAGGTCACGTATGTCCCCCCCCTTTCCCCTCCCCCCACAGGTCCTTCTGACCCCAGCAAAGTCGATTAGCAGGGTCATGGGACCTGTATGGAAAACCAGCCATGCAAGTTGGTGGGAGGGGGCAGTGAGAGGAGGGGAGGAGGTAGAAATCACTCCCAGTTCCATCAGCAGAGCTCTGCTGACCAAATAGACAAAAACAGCAATTCCCCCCATCCCCTTCCTCATTGTAGTCCATCACCCTGTTACAGAGTATTATTCCACTTGTGGGGGAACATTACTATTAAAACAGGCATGGAGAAACCAACTGTCTATTCAAAAGCAGTGCATTAACCACTAAACCACAAGGCTGTGTTAGATTACTATTCTCTGTAACAATCAACCTCTGACAGGTAATATGCCCTCTGTCTGAAGAGATGCCAGACGTTTATTTATTCCAGTCTCAGGTGAAAACCTTGTATCCCAGCCAAGAATCACACAAGATCATCTTTTAAAGATTTTTATTTAAAATCAGGTTACTCACTGGAAATAATTAAATAAAAAAGAATTACAATGATACAAGAAACACTATCATCAGTCAATGAGATTAGAAACAAAAAGGATACATGTCAACCCTTATCCTATCTTAGATTTAAAAAATAAAACATTATTTCTAAGATCCTTACCAAAACATTTTCAGAAAAAAACAGTCTCACTGCAACCCAACTCAGAGAGTTTAAACTGCCTTCCCTTCCCTCCAAGGGGGGGCTTGCCTGGGCTTCCCACAGCCACGGGGGACCCGGCCAAGCCAAGAGAAGGCAGTTTAAACAGCCTTTCCTTCCAGGCTCGGGTCCTTCCTTCCTTCCTTCCTTCCTTCCTTCCTTCCTTCCTTCCTTCCCTCCCTCTCTTTCTTTCCCTCCTTTCCTTCTCTCCTTCTTCCATTCACTCTTTCTTTCCCTCTTTCCCTCCATCTTTCCTTCTGTTTCTTTTCTTTCCTTTGCTCCTTCTTTCTTTCCCTCTTCCCCTCCTTTTTTCCTTCTCTCTCTTTCTTTCTTTCTCTCTCTCTCTCTCTTTCTGCACTGTCAGGGGTTTGACCTAATATGCTAATGAGTTTCTGCTGTTGGGTGTGGCCTATTATGCTAATGAGTTCCTGCTGGGCTTTTTCTACAAAAAAAAAGCCCTGATCCTTTCTATTGTAACATTTTATCCTACAAGTACTACGCACCCTGCCTCTCAAAGAACCATTACTTTCTCACAATGGGCAGAAACAACACTTTTTGTCTTCCAAGTAAAAATACTAAGCACACAAGGCTGTAGATAGTCCTGTTATCACTGGTTTTACCATGTCACGGTTCTTTGTTCTCACTTCAGTCTCAATTGCAATTTGTTAAGCTATACAGGGTACATGGATTTCCCAGAAAGAAAAGCTAAGATGTTCATGTAGGTAATGCTAAGAATCAGAGGCCTACAAATTTTGGGTTGGCTTAATAGCCAGCCATTATTTGTGGTTATTCTTTGATACCTCCAACCTTCTCATCCAAGACCCAAAACAGCCCAGTTTGAAGGGAGAAACAAAGCCCCTTCTGAATTCTCCTCAAACAACTTAAAACCTGGGGAAGAGCAGTGTGTTCTCACATGGGACTTTGGCAGGAAGTAGATGTACTTTTCTTAGCAGAAGCCCTGCTAAGAATTAACAAAAGAAATGTCTATCTGTTGTTGGATTACCTCTCTTACTTTCATCTGATCAATGCTGCTGAAGTGATCACAGAAATTGAAAAGGTTTAACAGTGCTGCTGCATCACACTTGTCTGGTCCAGAAATGTCTGCTTTCCCACGAGGCATATACGCCTGTACAACAAGGCAAAAAAAAAATGCAGTCAGTGTCTTCATTTCTGTTTCAGAAACCAGCAACATGCTACTTCTAAGTTAACTGATAGTTCCAGAGCTCAAGTTCAGTGGAAAGAATACAGGTCTTGCTGCTATGATTTCTGCTTCTGATTCTAGCTTTGAGCAAAAAGTTAAAAAGTGATTTGATTAGTTTCTTTTCTCTTTATATTTCCATTTGATACTCTCTATGTGCTTCAGCTTACCCACACAATAACATTTCACACTAAATACAAAGACACATTCAGGACCTTTCTGATCTTCTCTATTACCAAATACTGTATAACTGAGAGTGGCACACAAAACATTGCTGTCCAAATCATATTTCATTTTCCAGAAACAAAGACTGCTAGATACCTTTCAAGGATGCTTCAACATACTTTTTAATCATGTGTTGACTATAATGTACATATGCTGGAAGCCACAGCTAAGCACAGTTTTTAGTGCATAAACGCTGGGGTGGATCCAACCAGCTTTTCTGCTGATGAAAAAGGGATGAAGTGTTCCCTCTGACCGCATGGACAAAAGGCATGTGAATCAAGGGTTGTAATAAGGAGGGGAGCTGGGTGAGATTGAATGGAAAAGCTGCTTGGATCTATCCTACCATGTACACCTACAATGAAATATACATAATATAATTCAGTTAATATTATATGCTTCTTGCACTTCCTTGGGAATAATGAACATTGCCATCTTATTTTCTATCAAGATTTCAGGACCTTTAATAGCTATGAAACAGGCAGAAATGTAACAGGATATGTTGTCACCACCACTACAACTTCATATCTTGACTATCTGTTCAAAGTACGGACTAGTTGTTCAAAGTACAAACCCTCTTGTCAGAAAAAAAAACTGCAGCACTATTGGTGATGAAAAACTGCTATAAATTACAGTTTTTACAGTGCTGTCCCCGATGTTGCTTAACATCTACATGCACCCCCTTGCCCAGATTGCCCGGAGGTATGGGCTGGGGTGTCACCATTACGCTGATGGCACCCAGCTGTATCTGTTGCTGGGTGGCCGGTCCGACTCCAGCCCAGATGATCTGGAGTGGGCGCTTCAGGATGTGGTGGGCTGGTTCAGACTGAGTCGACTGAAATTGAATCCAATGAAGACGGAGGTCCTGTGCTTGTGTCGGAGCGGATCGGGGGTAGGGATCCCACTACTGACCTTCGGTGGGGCACCTTTGGTGCCAGCGCCGCAGGTCAGGAGTTTGGGAGTGCTCCTGGATGCCTCTTTAACAATGGAGGCCCAGGTAGCAGCCAGTGCCAAGGCGGCCTTTTACCATCTACGGCTGATCAGGCAGTTGGTTCCCTTCCTTGAATGCAACGACCTAGCAACAGTGATCCATGCACTGCGGTGGCTCAAATGGTTAAGACGCTTAAGTGCAGGCTGTGGAAGGTCGGTAGTTCAACAGTTCAAGACCCGAGTGTGCTGCATGACTGAGTGAGCTCCTGTCTCTAGTTCCAGCTCCTGCCAATCTAGCAGTTCGAAAGCAAGAAATTGCAAGTAGATAAATAGGTACCACTTCAGTGGGAAGGTAACAGCGTTCCATGCACCTTGGTGTTTAGTCATGGCAGCCACATGACCACGGAAATATCTTCGGACAGCACTGGCTCTTCGGCTTTGAAACGGAGATGAGCATTGCAACCCTAGAGTCGGATTCAACTGGCTTTCGAGCAAGGGAACCTTTACCTTTTTAACACTCTCTACATGGGGCTGCCCTTGTCCCAGATCCGGAGGCTGCAGCTAGTGCAGAATGCCGCAGCCAGGCTGTTGATGGGCCTCTCCATACGGGACCACATCGGGCCTGTGCTGAGGACACTGCACTGGCTGCCTATAGCATACAGAGTTCGGTTCAAAGTGCTGGTTTTAACCTTTAAAGCCCTATATGGTCAGGGGCCTGCCTACCTGAGGGACAACATTGAAGGCTACAAGTTCCAAAGTCAATCAATTCTTTTCCTTCTTTACAGTCAAGGTTGGTTTTAATTTCTTTTATTTTTCTCAGAAAAAGGTGATTTAGATTTGGCCCATCCATAGATACTTGTAATAATTTTGCAACTGATAAAGAAGACATGCCTTCTTGAAACTTCTGAAGAAGGTCTTCAGCAGTAGCAGTTTGAAGAAAAACACTGGTTAGATACCGTGTGGAAACTTTATGACAGTAATCATCCCAAAAATGAACCACTAAATCCATCTGTCCCTTTTGTATTTTTCAGCTGTTTCAGTAAAAGATCAGAGAAATATGGTTCCAAGCCAAAAACAACAACATACATTGCTTTTGTTTTTCCAAGATGAAACTGTTGAGCTATCTGGCTATCCGAGAACATTCGCTTGAATAACTCACTGATGTTGTTACAAGAGTTAAATGACATCTTCTTCATCACCAGTTGCAAAGCCCACAGGCACTCTGCTGTCCTAACACAGTCCGTGATTACATAGGCAGCCATACTAGTTTGTGTGGTGGTAATTCTGTGCCATTTTCATCACTCTCATGTTTTCCAGTTTTCACAGGGGCTGTCTCTTCACCCTCTTTGGTTTTACTATCTGAACTTGTACTTGGCTTTGAACCTAAACATATTGTGATTTAATTTTCAGGTTCTTCTGATGTAATGGTCCTTGTGCATGAGACTCCAGAGCTCTAATTCCCATATTACTTAGTTCAAAGGTTTTGTAGCACACTTTACAATAACCTTTGTATTTGTCTCCAGCAACTGGTGATAGCCATGGAGCGAAGTTAGGATGAAGTTTGAAATCCAGCCACTGCATATTAAAAACTGTCCTCTTAGAAGCCATCTTCAAAATGTGGTTTCAGATACAGCTGTACACAGAATCACCTGCCTGACACCAAGATGTTAGCAGATTTGTTTTCAGGCAAGTAGGAACTTTCCAAAGCTGGGAAAGTTTCACTTTCTGGTTCCAGAAAGTATAATGAGCAGATCAGCGGCAAGAAAGGAGGTGGAGTTTCTGCAATCTAGAGAATCAGACAACCCTCATTTGCAACCTTTATGCATGGGAGCACTCAGGAAAGAGGGTGAGAGAGCTGGTATTCTGTAAACTCCAGCAGGAACAAGCAATCACATGTGCAAAATTTACTTTGCATGGTGCAGAGTAGAAAGTGCTAGTTGTCTGTGAAATCCAACAGCAGCAAAATTCATTTGCAACTCTGTGCTGGGTTTAGCAGGAGACAAAACATCCATTCCATACACAAGCATGATCCAAAAACATGCTTATCTTTATATAATGCAGTACTAGCAGGTAGGGATGAAAACAGATGTTTACAGTTTGTATATTGCTAAACGTTTAAACTAGCCTTGCTTTGCAAATGCTACAGGCAGACCTTGGAAATCGTAAGGGGACAGAGCTTAACAAACACATTAGTCTGGTTGCTGGGGGTGGAGCTGAGAAAAAGGTGGAGCTGGGAAAGGAAATCATTAAGTTTTACTTGTATTCTGCTACTTTTCTATTCCAGTTGCCACAAGAACAGATCATGCTCTTGCAGCAGCAGGTCAAAAATCCACTGCTTGAATGTATTTTAATCACAATTTCCCTGACTTTCCCTGACCAATTTCCATTTCCTTGACTTTCCAGAAAGTGGCAACCCTGTAGTTCTCAGCATGGCCAGACAAAACAGGTGTCACGCCCTGCGTGGGCTAGAGGGGTGGTTGGGCGACGGGATGAGTCCAGGACAAGCTGGAGTGCTGGGCGGTGGGAGTCATCTCAGAATTCGCCCGGGGGGAGGTTGTCTCACCTCCCCCGTCGGCGGCCTCCTCCTGGCAGACGTGTGTGAGTGGATAAAGCTTTTGCTCGGGTCTCCGTCCTTACGTCTTCACACCAGGATTCTGCAATCCCCCTCAACTTCTCTATTTCCGCCTTTTATTACTCCCCATCCGTCCCCTCAGCCCGCCGCCCATGCCTTAAAGTAACAGAGCCAGGGGGTTACCGCCAGAGATTCCCAGTCCCGCTGTGAATTTCCCCTCACCCTTCCCTTTCTTGGTCTGCACCCTGTCGGGCGGCCCAGCTGACACTCCTTCCATGCCCCCTCCCTTTGTGGGGGGACAGCCTCGGCAGGGCCGGTAGGGGAGGATCCCAGGTCCCTCAGGGAAGCCCCGCAGAGGTTCGCTGACCGGTTGACGTCGGAACGTGGGCATCCCTGGGATCGCGCTTCCTGTGGAGTCTGGAGGGACCCAGGGGTGCCCTCCTGACAACAGGTCTTTCTACAAACCTGGGGAAAAAACACCCAGGTTTGAGGGGAAATCTGGAATCTTAAAAAAACATGCACACCAAATAATAGAAGCAGCATCTGTACCTTTAAATGTCAATCGGTGGGTGGATGGGAAAGAGAAA
>NW_015170893.1:367672-386821 GCF_001447785.1 Gekko japonicus | reverse complement strand
AAGGGAGATGAAGTGCCCCATGCAAACCCTTACAGATTCCCCACTGCACAACAGCACCATAGTTTTTTGGGTAAACACTACCAGAGGGAGGGAAGGATGTAAGCTGAAGACAGGAGGACAGATAAAGGCAGGTTGGCTGGTGGATGGGGAAGGAAACAAGAAAAAGGGAGAGAGTATGGGAGCTTTCAGTGATGGACAAGAGAAAATACTGAGTGAGAGGAAAATGAGATCCCCCTCACACACACAAATCCTCATGGAGCCCCCAGTTGTACTACCCTAATGCATACTTTGTGCCAAAGGATTATTGAATAACGAAAAGTGAAAACTACAGTAGAATCTGACTAATAAAGACCATCTAATATTACCTTTGCAAACTCCCATGAGTTAGAAGGCCAAAGCCACGGTCTGCAGTTTCCCCAGTTAACCTCCCCATTCCTGTGCGTGTGATGATTCAAAATCTCCGTCTTCCATTCTTTGCATAAGGAGCAGGCAGGCTGAAACTACAAAGGAAAAAGAAACAGCTGAAATTTAAACCCGTGGTTTAAACTTTTGAGAAAAGGGAGACAGTAGAGAAAGTTTAATTTGGAGTTCCCTCAATCACAAGGCCCTCTCATGGATCACTGCCTTGTCGTGGCGAGGGGGCTTGCGTGGTTCGATGAGGCTGTGGCCTATGCCATGGAGGGCCACCCAAGACGGACAGGCCACAGCAGAGAACTCAGACCAAGCGTGATCCCCTGGAGAAGGAAATGGCAACCCACTCCAGTATTTTTGCCAAGAAAACCCCATGGACAGTATCAAAAGGCTAAAAGATATGACGCCGGAAGATGAGCTCCTCAGGTCGGAAGGTGTCCAATATGCTACTGGGGAAGAGCAGAGGGCAAGTACAAGTAACCCCAGAAAGAGTGAAGCAGCTGGGCCAAAGCTGAAAGGACGCTCAGTTGTGGATGTGTCTGATGGTGAAAGGAAAGTCCGATGCTGCAAAGAACAATACTGCATAGGAACCTGGAATGTAAGATCTATGAATCAAGGTAAGCTTGACGTGGTCAAAAATGAGATGAGATGGTTAGACAGTGTCATAGATGCAACGAACATGAAATTGAGCCAACTTCAGAGGATGGCGGAAGACAGGAGGGCCTGGCGTGATCTGGTCCATGGGGTCACAAAGAGTCGGACTCGACTGTGCGACTGAACAACAACAACAATTACAAGGAATCAGGATAACAGAATTTTACAATATGATAGTTCTAACAGTTCATAACCAGACAGACAAAGAACATATCAGGAGTGTAAAGAAAAGGAAACACCGATGATAATTAAATCAATTCAATCTCTTCTCCAAACTTTTCTGGAAGAACATCACACAATCTGATTGATGGCCTGGGGATGGGGCTCTTTGCTGCTGACAAAATTTGTGTGTGCATGTGGGGGCGGGGGGAGAACAGAAACAAAGATGCTGAAGAAGCAGGAAGGTTGAACAAAACACTACAACCTTAAAATGTGGTTCTTGGTTTCTGACTGCAGTTGATAAAATATCCATGTGCATAACAAGAATTGCACAAATATGCAAGAGTAAAGATAAAATCTCAAATCAGAAAATGTTTTGAAATAATGCTGCCTCTGATCATCCCAAAATTCTAGAGAAGGTACAAGATCATTTTTTCTTTCTAGGAAGGTATTGCAGGCAGGGAAATGTTGGCCCAGTATCTATATATCGAATTCTCAACAGTCTTCTCAGAATGTGGATACTTATTTCTCTAGATAGGGGGATCACTCTCCCCCAACAGGAGAGAGCCAGTTTGGTGTAGTGGTTAAGTACACGGATTCTAATCTGGGAGAACCAGGTTTGATTCCCCACTCCTCCACTTGCAGCTTCTGGATGACCTTGGGCAAACCACAGTTCTGTCAGAGCTATTCTTGAAAAAGAGCAGTTTCTGTCAGAGCTCTCTCGGCCCCACCTAGCTCACAGGGTGTCTGTTGTGGGGAGGGGAAGGGAAAGGAGTTTGTAAGCCACTTTGAGACTCTGAGTGAAGGGCGGGATATAAATCCAATCTCTTCTTCTTCTACAGACTCAGGAGACTCCCTGTGTCTGCAGGGGGGGGGGAATCCAGAGACTTCCAGTTTCGGCGACTTTCATGGCTCCAAAAGGAGTGGCCTGTGACGCGGCAGACAGGGGGGGCGGTGGATCCAGAACCCCCCGGTGTCCTTGTAGGGGAATCCCACCCTGGAGCGCTGTAGGGTGCCTCTCCCAAGGCTGCTGCCAAGGAATTGAGGCATCTCCAAGCCCCGATATGTCCCGTCGCCGCAGCACCATCATGGCTCCCAGAGGCGCACACCAGGTGGGCGAACAAGAGATCCAGTGAAAATAAAGCTCTCCTTACCTTCACAACAGGCGTGGAATGAAGCATGAGTGCCAATTCCTTTTTGACTGGGTATTTGGCAAAGCGCAAATCCGAAGCCCCAGATGCCACCGAAGGAGAGGGAGGGAGTTAGCTCACACACACACCCAACTTTAAGCGGACTCTTTTAGCGAAGGGGCTAGGAGAAACAGTGGTGGTCTATTGATTCAAGCAAAGCACAAATCCAATTAAAGCGAGCCTTTGAAGCATCTTTTTACTGACTTTTAAAAACTTTCCTTGAAATATAAACAATGACTGGGCAGGCAGATAAGATGGTGACAAGACCGAGACACTGTCCTGGAATTACAAGATCAACACATCCGGCGACCAAACCGGAAGTAAATACTGACTTTCTGAACATGTTGGCTACTGCACTGCACCCTCTGCTGGAGCAGATGACTAACCTCAACAAGAATTTTGATGCATTCCAAAGACAGATTAAAGAGATGAACTTAAAAACAGAGGAGACTGCAAAATCAGTGAAAAAGGTTGAAACCAAAACAAAAGCAATTAATCAAAGACTGGAGGTGATGGAAAAACAAAGATCCTCTGATAAAAAACAACTTTTAAGACTACAAATGGAAAAATCAGCGTTTGTTCTGAGATTTCAAGGTGTTCCTGAACAGAAAGGCGAGAATCTGAAGGAAATTTTAAATGAAGCATTGGCCCCAATATCAGGTTTAATGGCGGATACACTGCAAAGCAATCTGGGTATGATCTATCGGACATATCCAGAATTTATTAAGAAAAAGAACCTGCCTAGGGGAGATAGTGGCAAGATTTCAAGGTGTTCCTGAACAGCAAGGCGAGAATCTGAAGGAAATTTTAAGTGAAGCGTTGGCCTCAATGACAGGTTTAACGGCGGATACACTGCAAAGTGATCAGGATATGATCTATCGGACATATCCAGAATTTATTAAGAAAAAGAACCTACCTTGGTGAGATAGTGGCAAGATTCTCTAAAACATCAACAAGAGGCGTGGTGCTCAAGGCCACAAATGGGACAATCTTAAAAATCAAAGACGAAGAAATTAGAGTCTTAAAGGACATTCTATTTGAAATAAGAAAGAAGAGGACCCAATACAAAAACTTAACCAGCTTTTTGCAGAAAAACTCCACTCCCTACAGATGGATAATACCCGAAGGACTGGTCTTCAACTACACAGATAAAAAAGAAAAGATAGACTCTGTTTTAAAAGTGAAGATGTTCTTGGAACAGCAACAAAAATTAGCAACCGAAAAAGATAAAGCAGAGGAACAAACTATCGAAGAAGAAACTAGCACACATGGGTTGGAAGGCCTGGAATCTACAGCGAGCAGATATGCAGACGATACCACTCTAATGGCAGAAAGTGAAGAGGACCTAAAGAGCCTCTTGCTCAGGGTAAAAGAGGAGAGCGCAAAAGTGGGCTTGAAGCTCAACATCAAAAAAACTAAGATCATGGCATCCGGCCCCATCACTCCTTGGCAAATAGAAGGGGAAGTCGTGGAAGTAGTGACAGACTTCACGTTCCTGGGATCCCAGATCACCGCAGACTGTGACAGCAGCCATGAAATTAAAAGATTTCCTTGGGAGGAAAGTGATGGCGAACCTAAACAGCATGATAAAAAGTAGAGACATCACCCTGCCAACAAAAGTCCGCATGGTCAAAGCAATGGTATTCCCAGTAGTCATGTATGGCTGTGAGAGTTGGACTATAAGGAAGGCCGAGCGCCGAAGAATAGATTCTTTTGAACTATGGTGCTGGAGGAGACTCTTGAGAGTCCCTTGGACTGCAAGAAGAACAAATCAGTCAATCCTCAAAGAAATCAACCCTGACTGTTCCCTGGAAGGCCAGATAATGAAACTGAAGCTCAAATACTTTGGCCACCAAATGAGAAGGGAGCACTCACTGGAGAAGACCCTGATGCTGGGAAAGATTGAAGGTCAAAGAAGATGGGGACGGCAAAGGATGATATGGTCAGACAGCGTCATAGATGCAACGAACATGAAATTGAGTGAACTTCAGAGGACAGCAGAAGACAGGAGGGCCTGGCGTGACTTGGTCCATGGGGTCGCGAAGAGTCGGACTCGACTGTGCGACTGAACAACAACAAATAGAAGCACTAGAAAATAGCTATATTCCAAAATTACATTTTCTAGAGAGAGAGCTTTAGCTAAATATGCATATAACCGTTATATATGATCCTTGTATAGCTTATTTTTAGTTTAGTGTTAGTGTTTGTAGTCGATCAATTAATCCAGCTACCTTTATTGGCGTGTGTTTGTTGTGTTTTTGTAGTGTTTGTAGTAAGAAAATAATAAAAAACTTTTCAAAAAAAGAAAAAAATCCAAAAAGTTTAAAAAAAACACTTGGAGAGGGTTGAATTCTCCCCACCCACCTTTTGAAATGGTGACTGCAGGGATCTACTCCAGGCCCCGTTGCATTGACAGTGAGAGACAGAGAGACAGACAGAAAGGTGAGGAAGCAAAAAGCAGGATTGGATCTCAGATTGGGGAAGCTAAATAGCAGGGGGTTTGGACCCAGGCCTGGGAATAGGATTGCCTGCTCCAAGTTGGGAAACTCCTGGAGATTCTGTGGTGAACTCTGAGGCGTGTAGAGTTTGAGGTGGGGAAAGGCCTTATGGAATATAGTGCCACAGAGTCCAACCATTTTCCCCAGGGGGACAGATCTCTGGAGTCCAGTTGTAATTCTAGAGGATCTCCAGGTCCCACCTGGAAGCTGGCAAACCTAGGCCTAGAAGCACCCTCTGGGTGAACGGATACCACCTGATTTACATGATCCAGCTAGGCCTGGCTGCTTGCTACTGTTCAACAAGCTGACAAAAACCTGTGTACAAATGCACTAATATAGAAACAATTGCTCTAAATATTGTATTCTTAAATTTCAAATCAGAAAACCTGAAACAATTGGGTCACAATTTCATCTGGCATACAATTATAGTTGTAATCAATGTTCCCTCTAAGCTGCGGAGTCTTGTGAGCAAAAATTCTACTTTGTGAGCTACTGGCATTAAAGTTGTGTGTGAGTGATTTGGCTACTGCATAAATTAGTTTGCTCTGGACCCATCCTTCCTGAGCTAAGACAAAAATGTGTGAGCCGGAGGCTAAAAAACTGTGAGCTAGCTCACAATAATTCACCTTAGAGGGAACACTAGTTGTAATATGCATAAGGGAGTCAAACAACAGTGCTCAGAAATGACAATTTATAGGCACAGCTGAACTACTGGGGAATATCTCAAAACACAAGGAAAAGTTCTATGCCCTGCCCAGTCCTCCACAAATGTAGAAATATTATAGACTGTGAGTACGTTAAGAGTTTTTTCCCTGTTGTCTGCAGGTATGTGGTTTCATTCCAGCAATTGGGTTCCCAATACTCTGTTTATTGAGTGATATTGGAAATATACATTCTGAGATGTTTCATTTATTTACAGAAATACATAGTTGCAAGACGGTTCTTTGTGATCAAGCATATGTGAAACGTGGCTCTTTGTCAATACCTAGCTTGCCCTTAAAGAAGATACAAACCAAAGACCAACAATGAACTATAATATTTCTACATTTGTGGAGGACTGGGCGGGGCACAGAACTTTTCCTTATGTTTTGAGATATTCCCCAGTAGTTCAGCTGTGCCTATGAACTGTACTTTTCTCCCTTTCTCACAATACAAGAACTCATAGGCACTCAATGAAATTGCTGAGCAGTCCGGTTAGAACGGATAAAAGGAAGTACTTCTTCACCCAAAGAGTGATTAAGACATGGAATTCACTGCCACAGGAGGTAGTGGTAGCTACAAGCATGGACATCTTCAAGAAGGAAATCGATAAACATATGGAGCTGAGGTCCATCAGTGGCTATTAGACACAAGGTATAGATAGGAACTCTCGGTCTGGGGCAAGTGATGTTCTGTATTCTTGGTGGTGGTGGTGGGGCAACAGTGGGAGGACTTCTAGTGTCCTGGCCCCACTGGTGGACCTCCTGATGGCACCTGGCATTTTTGGCCACTGTGTGACAGAGTATTGAACTGGACAGGCCACTGGCCCAATCCAACATTGGCTTCTCTTATGCTCTTCTGTCATTTCTGAGCACTGTTGTTTGACTCCCTTATGCATATTACGACTATAATTGTATGTCAGATGAAATTCTGACCCAATTGTTATTTCAGGTTTTCTGAATTGAAATTTAATAATACAGTATTTAGAGTAATTGTTTCTATATTAGTGCATTTGTACACAGGTTTTTGTCGGTTTGCTTTCCATACTGTGTACTTCGCCTGTTGTTATGCTACTGTTTAACAGCAGCCACCCTATGAATGTCAGTGTAGTATAATATTCAGAGCTTCAGAGCAGGGTTTGCAAGGTTTAGATCGCCATCTTACTGTGGAAGTGCAGTGGGTGATTTTGGACCAGTTTCTTGCGGGTCTCCATTTGTTCAGTCTAATCCAAGCTTTCCCAGAACCACTAGGCCTCACTAGCAGGCCCAGGCTCATAACAGAAGGATTCATACTTTTCTTTCCTAGCAGGGCTCTTGCACTGGACTGTATCTAGCTGTTTTACTGCAGACCAAAATGGCAATCCTCTGAAGCAGCGAGGAACATTACACATGTTAGAGTTTCTGCTTATAACACAACAACACAATCCATGTAATACCTTTTATTAGGACCAGCCAACTTGACACAAAGCATTGTGCAAACGTTCAAGCCCGCCAGAATTGTTCAACAAGCTGTACATGACAACATTTTAAAAAGAAAGAGGAGCAGGAAGCAAATTTTTCAGGCCATGAAGTTACAACCTGACCTTATAAACATCATCTTTGAGACGCATGCTGGCAGATAGCTTAACCTTACTGCTTCTGTTAACTTCTTAAATGTCTGCTCAACAGTTCTTTTTATTTTCCATCCAAATATTCACTTCTCTTTTATCTGTTCCTTTTATCTGCCCTGTTACAGTTTCTCTTTTCAACTCCTCTGGCAAATCGTATGTTGCTTTAAATTCCGCCAGTGGTTAACATGACTTGGACTGAGAAGAGGCAGGGGAGAAAAATTCCCAAAATGCTTATTTTTGCAAGTCTTTCATATTAAAAAACCTCATTTGTAGTACTCTGACTTTGAAGTAGTTCCCTTCCCAGTCACCAGTCACCTGCCTACATTATCGTTTTTAACATCTCAGAATTCTATACCAACTGCTTCATCCAGTAAGCAAAGGCCCTTTTTAAAAAAAAAAAATTATTTTTATTAGTTTTTTCTCAAAAGTAACAGTCAGTAGTATTAAACTTACAGAACAGCATAAACAGTATATATAGTTTGCAAACCAATATAGTACTAGTAGTTTTACTTTGTTGTCAACAAGCTCAATGTAGTACCTATAACTCAGGGCACGATTTTTCTACAGTACCGCAATTAATAAAGCCCCCAATGTTTTACATTGATTGCATGACTCTTGTCCCAGAACCAAAGCTGAGAGCTTTGTAGGATGCTTTTCTTTGTTGCTGGAATTTTCTAGAATTTGTCATATCTCCCTTATAATAATTGAATAGCAATGTTCTATTTCGCAACATTCTAAATTTGGCCCCTTTAGTGTTAGGCCGGAAGAACTGCCACTCAGAAGACACTGGCTGGGTTGACTGGCTGCTTTGTGCAGTCCCGCCCAGCATTCCAAGGTCATTTGCATGTGGAAGCTGATTGGACTTCACTCCATTCCACATCTCAAACTCACCCCCCCCGCAAGGCAGTTGGAATTTTCAGTTGCATAACATATCTCATAGGGGAGAGGAGAATGATGTCAGCTGCCCTTTCCCTAGGCAGAGGCTGTGGGGGGGGGGTTGTAAAACTTAAGACAGACAGGCAGGTAAAGGTTGGCTGATGGTTGCCAGGAAAGGACATAGGGTTGCCAACTCCAGGTTGGAAACTTCCAGGATATTTTAGGGATGAAGCCTGCTGAGGGTGGGGTCTGAGGAGGAGGAGGAAGAGGGGGACCTCAGACAGATACAATGCCATACTGCCCACACTCCAGACAAGCTGTTGCCAGTCTCCAGGTGACAGCTGGAGAGATCTTAAAGCTTTGGTGCTAATTCATCGGAAGGCTGATGCCTCCGTCGCCTGGCTGGAGTGGCTGTGGGGGGTTCTGGAGTTGGCCGGCCGCTGGCGGGAGCCGCGGTCGCCCGGGCCGAGATTGGGGGGGCAAGGCGGGCGACAGAAGGCCGGTGCCTCAGTCACCCGGCCCTCTACAGACTCCACCCCCCAAACCTCCAGGTATTTCCCTCCTTAGAGCTGGCAACCCTACATTCCCCTCAGTGCCTGTTGGTAGGCAACTAAGCTTGGTCCTGTCACCTACTTTGGCCTTTGAGAGAAAACACATTGGGGCCAGTCCTGATAGGGTTGCCAACTCCAGATGGGAAATTCCTGGAGATTTGAGGGACGGAGCCTGAAGAGGGTGAGGTTTGAGGAGGGGTGGGACCTCAGACAGGTACACTGCCATAGACTCCACCCTCCAAACCAGTCAGTCCCACATAGGGAACCATTGTTGCCAATCTCCAGGTGAGGGCTGGAGAGCACTCAGAATTACAACTGCTCTGCAGAAGGGAGGGCAGAAGTCAGCTGAAGTCAAAGGGGCAGATAATGGTAGGTTGATGGCTAGCTGGAAAGGAGATGGAGTTGCCAACTACATGCTGACAAATTCCTGGGGATTTGAGGGGTGGAGCCTGGAGAGGGTGGGGTTTGCAGAGGGGTGGGACCTCAGACAGGTAGAATGCCATAGACTACACCCTCCAAACCAGCCATTTCGTCCTGGGTAACAATTGCTGCCAATCTCCAGGTGAGGGCTACAGATCACTCACAATTACAACTGCTCTTCAGGTAGCAGAGATCAGTTCCTCTGGAGAAAACAGTGGACTCATTATACCCTGCTGAGGTCACCACAGCAAATTGACACTGTTTGCCCAAAGCCAGAGCACTGCCCCAGAGCCTCTTTCTAGATCTCGTTGCTTTCACAACGGGCTTTACTGCTAGTTAGAGCCATAATCAACAAGAAGGCCACTCCACCTTCCCTACCCTCAAGAAATCTGTTAATCCTGATGCAAAGTGAACCAGAGATTTGGAAATTCAGTGTCTTTAGGGAAAATCTACTTCACTAGACTCCTGCAGTGAAGAGCTTGATTCTCCACTCATATCAGTAGCATAGATGTTTTATAGGATCTTGTAAATATCTAGTTCCTTTTCCTAGTAGAGGAACATATCTGAAGCAGAACGATTGGGCAGCACTCCTTATCATTATTTTTGCAACTGATTCATATAGGCAAGCAGCAGTGTGAATGACTATCTGAAACCCAACAATGTGGAGGCAGCATTTTGTAGCAAGCAATTTGCGTAAATCCGTTTGTGCAGTTCCAGGGATTTCAACTATGCCAGCACCTTTTCCTTCTCCTGCAGTCTGCAGCTACACAACCAAAATTTACACGACTGTAAAGAAAGCTGCTTCACACAAATGGTTTGTTATGTGGAACTCTCTCCATGCAATTACATCTCCAGTGGCCACCCATACAACTGCCTGCACATATGACAAAGGCCTGTGATTAAACTACAGCCAAAGTAAAATCAAAAGGATTTAGACTGGGAAATGGGAAGAAATTGCCTGTTCCTTTTCTTCTACACATCTGTCATGGCTCAGGTGGGGTGTCACCTGACGCTGCCACCACTCTGGTTCCAGGCTCCCTTGAGAAGGCCCAGAGCACCCTCCCAAGACCTTTAGATCTCTCTTTTGGCCTGATAATAGGCATGAGGACCAGGCAAAGTGAACAATGAAAATAGTTTATTTTATAGGAGGTAAAATAACAAGGTGCAGAATAACAGTAAGTGGGTGAAAAGAAATCAAATGCCCTTACGCGTCTAAATATACTGTCCCTAGCTCACTATCTGCAGTGGCTTTAGACTACTCACCCTTCCCTCAGGATGAGGGTTTTTTCCCTGCAGCAGCCTTCCTTCTGGCTCTGCCCTCTGGGAAAAAGAACAGCCTTTGCTCTGGCACCAGCCTTTTTGTTCCCCAGCCCTCTTCTTCCCTATTGGTCAATTTTGGCTCCAAAACCTTCCAAGGCCTTCTGGGATTTGTAGGCCTAGCCTCCTTCCACTGCTACACAGGCTTCCCTGGGCCAGCTAGGCCGTGCTTGCACAGCCCAGATCATGACAACATCCCACACAGAAACACTCAACTATCTCCCCAAAATCACCAAAACACAGTCATAGCATGATGAATCAGTTTTGTGGACGCTGTGCAACAGACTTAGAAATCTTCAGAAAGGGGGGTTATTCTGATTCCCATACACATCAGTGCATTCTTGGCACTCCCTCTGTACTCTTTCCAGGAGGCTGAGTTTGGTGGGTAAAAATATGTGAACCAGCTTAATAAATGCAGACACACATGAAGACATTGCTCCTAGGATTGTGTCAGCCACAGAGTGTCAGTTAAGCCCTGCAAGAATTCCAATACAGGCTTCAGCAGGTTGCCAGACTACATCAAATTCAAATAAATAAATAAATTCAATTACAAAGTCTGACAGGCAAAAACTCAACAGAAGCAGCATTCCACAGAACGAAGATATCAGGACGATGAAAGCTGTATGTGCTGAATTTCTATCTGCCATGTTAGTCTGGCAGCAAAGCAAAACACAGTTCTTTCCCTCTAATAGTCCATGATTTTCAACTGTCCTTATTGTAAAATGCATGACACCACTTTCAGAATAATTTAAAACAAATTACCATTATACACTGTATATATATATAATTATGGTACAGTTGCTGAACTTCAACTTCTTATCCGTCATAAATTTGCATATTGCCTGCCAAATAAATGTTGTTATAACATTATTGGGGAAAATAATGCTACCTTACCACCCTTTAGCGGTTTTAAATATTCAGCATGGTTACCAGATTAGTTTGGCACCAGACCACAGAAAGAAGAAATTCCACCTATTCAGTATCTGCCATTGTTTTGTGCATCACGTAGTGAAGCCTCAAGATGAGCAGTGCTTGCTTCAGCCAGGAAGGAAAGAAAGGGATTAATTATGACACTTCCCTGTAGTCTACTAATTGGTTGGTTAAAGGAGGATAGGAAGAGAGAGCATGCACTATTTTTAAATCTCTTCAGTGAACACTTGTTGCTTTCCCACTAGCTTCTTCATGTCAGCAGAGCAGTTTCCCCTTTCTGGCCACTGATAAACCCTATCGCCAATACTTTCTCCTTCAGATCCTGAGGAACAACAGATCAGGCAACACAATTTACCAACAAGTAGCTCCTGTCCTTTTTCTATTACAGCACAAAAGAAAGGAGATGGAGTGAAAGGCTGAAGTGGATTTCTTTTGTGGAGGGAAATAAGTGACTAGAGTTTTGGCACTCAGCCCCACATTATGCTCACACAGGAAATAGGGGCAGTGGTTATTTGCTAAAGAGACATTCTGGGAGGCTCAGCGCTGTCCGAAGACGTTTCCGTGGCCATGTGGCCGGCATGACTAAACACCAAGGCGCACGGAACGCTGTTACCTTCCCACCAAAGTGGTACCTATGTATCTACTTGCAATTTCTTGCTTTCGAACTGCTACGTAGGTGTTACTTCACATTAAATAACCGGATCACTGCAAGACCGTATAAAGTCATAAACACACAAGATCAGAACCACAAAGAATTAATCTAAGACCCTTAAAAGTATTGCATAAAGCTGTTACTCCTACCGAAATTAAAGCTAGGAGATGGAACTACACACTCCATCGCTGAGCTCTGACGCTGAGCGAGATTTCCAACTGAACACAGACAACGCTGCTGAAGTTAAATCGCTGCGAAAGTGCAGGGAAGCGCGCGCTCGCCCGCCCTCTGCATATATAGTGTGAAGCTAATACCTCACTCTCACAACTTGGGGACGACGACGAACAGATGCAAAAGCAGTTGCCTCTGCCTGGGCTCTTTCGAGTGTTCGAGTCTCAAAACAGGCGTGACAGACAGCTAGAGGTTCCTTTCCGCGGAAAAGATCCCCCCCCCCCTTTCTTTGGAGACTGCGAGTTTAAACAGCTGTGTGAAGGCGGAGAAATGCTTAACTCTTTCTCGTCTCGTCTGCTCTCCAATCCTTTCGTCGCCGCGCATCCCCCCTCACGAGGAGCAAAACAGTTACGGAGCGAACAAAGGATAGAAATAAGTATTCTCACCCCCCCCCCGGTTTGTTTGTTTTTTAAGCACATCGAGGAAAAAAGAAAAAGACACAAAACGGAGCGCGGCGTTTGTTTTTGACTGGCAAAACGCGCCCGGTTTGATTTATTGCCTTCATGTTCTCCGGCGACCGGTAGAAACCAGGCGGGGCTGGAGGAGTCTGCGCGCTGGGGCGGAGAAGAGGGCGCGGAAATCCTCTCCGCTGCTCCCAGGGCTGCAGGAAGAGAAGGGCGGCGACGTGCCTCACCTGCCTGCCTCGAGGGGTGCACCTTCCTCTGCAGCTACGGCCTGACGGGGCAAGGCGAGCTGTGCCGCGGGCGACGAGCTGGCGGTGGAAGGCTTGGACTTGCTCGCCGGCATAACGCTGTAGGGCAGCCCGCAGCAGCAGGAGGCTGTGGCCGGCCTTCACCCAGTTCTTGTACTCCGTGCAATTAAGGCGAGCAGCCAGTTCCGCCAGCGCCATGGCAGGGCACACTCCGCCTTCCGCGTCGGGCTGGGCAGGGCTCGACGCCGGCGCCGTCCTCCTTTTGCCGACGCCGGAGGGAAAACCCGGAATAGGAGCCTATTGTCAACATTGCCAAGGCGCTCGACCCCAAAAGGTCGTTTTGGTTTCCTTCCAGTTATACACAGCTTTCATTTGAGGCATTGCCGTTTTGCCCAGTTTCTCAGGTTTTCGTAAACGTTGCTTGGTTTAATTTGCCACAACCCTTCATTTACGTAAATAGAACCCGAAACTCCGAGGAAGTAATCTGCAACTGGAGAGGAAAGATGGAGAACGGAGATGAGCCGTTGTATTTCGGTTGTATTTTGAAATGCAGGTTGCCTAATAAGTTTTGATGTAGTGGAGACGTGGACAAAGTTTTCGTTTCAGCAGAGTGGCTATGTTGGCATGTTCTAGCAAAAACTCGTCCTGCCGTTTAAAAAGTGTCAGTCCTTATTAAAGTGCCACAGGACTCCTGTTTATGAAAGTTCTAGTTTTAATGCAAGAAGTCAAAAAGATAAACGTATAAGACCTTAAACGGCTCAGAATGGAGTACCTGATAATAGCAGGCATTCCCCACTTCGGTAAATTTTCCTATTCACAAAAGAAAGTTTAGATAGCTTGCCATGAGACATTCTTTAAAACAGACCAACTTTGTAAAATATAGGTCCCTGGCCAGATATTGGGGGGAGGCGTGGCTAATTGCCCGGCACAGTTTGATCTGTGATTACACAATCAGACCTGCGGTGGCACACCAGGGGTCCTTCCCTCAGTGCTGGCACATCACACCATGGGCGTCTGGAGGCAGCCTGTGGCAAATGTTTACTAGTACCTTGGAGGTACTAGTTTTTTAACACCCATCCGAGGGAAGCCACAGGAGCACTACGCTTCCCAGATGTTGCGGTGTGATCGTGCCCGGAAAATCCCCCTATCATCCGTCTCTTTAACACAGCAAATGCTCCATGTGAACAGGGCCATAAATGCCCTTTTCACCACATGCTTTAAAGAGGCATGACCAATCTGGCAGTTACTTCCCTGAAACTCTGACACACACACCCCTTCTTTGTTAGGTAAATTAGTGGTGAGCATTATTTAACACTTAAATTATTAACCAAAGACTCAACGTTGGTAATGCTTCTGCAAAAAATAAAAATATAAAAGGCTGCCTTCACCTATTGGTAACTGGTTGAAGAACGGAAACAGAGGGTAGGAGTAAACATGGAAAATAAGCAGAGACATCCATCAGAATCTGTTTTGGGAATGGTACTATTTAACATTCCAAAGTCGGACTAGAGCAGTGAGGTGTTCTGTTTGCAAATGACACCTAATTATTCAAGATGGTGAATATTCATACAAACTCCAAACAGCTCTCAGCGAAATCAGGTTCAATGTAAGTGTAACACAATACACATTAGGGCAAAACATACCAACTTAACCTCAATACTGATAAACTGTAAACCATCAGTAATTGAATAGCCCTGTCAACTCAAAACATTCCTACAATTATTAGGAATTGGACTGAAAATAAACTGCCGGCATCATCATGGCACTAGCATAAATCTTGGGTACAACTACATTTTGAACACTGGACTACTCATCTCATATACAGGACTGGAAATTGTGCAGAAAAGATCAAAGTGATCAAGTGGTTGGGCACCTTTCCTTCAAGGAAAGATCAAACACTGGGAGCATTTTAAAGCATGGAGTTCATGAAATTATGTATTGTTTAGAGAAAATTGATTTCCCCACCCCCCCCTCTTAAGATGCAAGAGAATAGCCCAATCAACTTTTTGCCAGATAGTTTCAGGAGAAACAAAAAGTACTTCACATAATATATCATTTGTGATTCTGAATTCCATAAGGCAAGCTGATGAGTGCTAGCTTAGATAGCTTTAAAGGGGAGCTACTGAAGAATGGTGTCTAGCAATGGAAACTGCAGGTTCAGAAGCTCAGTGAAGAACAGTGAGTGAGATTCCTGAAAACATATCTCTGGCTACTGTTGGAAACAGGATGCTGATAGGTCTGTAGTACAATCCAACAAAACTGCTCTTGTGTATCTGCATGGATCTTGCACAATATCCCTGCTGACAGAAGGAATTTGCATTAGCAGAACAGGATTTCTCTGCCTCTCTCTTTCCTGCTACCGCTCATATATATCCCCAAAGGCTACTCTTGGGGAACAAGGAATAGCATGAGAAGGGACATGGTCTGCTGAGGGAGGAATCAGTGGAAGTCCCTCCCCTCTTCAGCAGCATAAAGTTTCCTCTGGATCCAACCTTGCGCCTTTACATAGTATCAAGTACAAGGCTGTACAGTATTGTATTGGTCTATACTGTTATGTACATATCAAAGACAAAACAATAAAATGTTAAATGTTTGATTCCTGGTTGCTGATAGTTTGCTCTTCGTTCTCCCAAGCTACCTTTGAAGCCACTCTTATTTATGAAGTTATCTTTAGTTATCCTTGTGACATTTATATCCTGTACTTTGACTATCACTGATGGGTGTCCATTCGTATAACTGATATGAATTTCACATTATGGACTCCACACAGAAGCTGTCTAGAACAGTTTTAGACAGCAGCTATACCATGTAGGCACCTTTAATAATTTACTATAGGGTTCCCCAACATGGCACCAAGGCGCCAACCAGTTCTTCCCAGTGCCCGTTGAGCTTTTTCCGAAAGCGGACAGAGCCAATTGTTGGATGCCCTTATTCAAATAAAAGGATGGTCCATGGCTGCAATAGCAGCTACTGCCACTGAAGGACAAGTACTGAAAAGCAGCCAGGCTTGTGGTTCCATTTCCCCTTTAACTCCTTCTATTTATTTCTCCTTCTCTTTCTTTGGTTACTTTTTTATCCCCCCTCTGCTATTCTTTTGGATCTGCCTCCTGTGGTAGCCATTTTGGGGCAGCACTCACCACCCCCTTTCAAAGTTCCAGAGGTGTCCACAACCTCAAAAAGATTGGGGACCCCAATTTACTACATGTACTATCGTCATGGGGAACCTCCACACCAGATGTCCCTGCAGCTCATGTTGGTGGCTTTGAGTGACTATGTAATACCAGCACTCCACATTGTATAATGTGCACTGCACAGAAAGGCCACCCTAAAAGCCATGCAGTCAGGATCCATCTTACAACTGTGATTTGTGGAACCCAGAGAATGCCTTTAGGAGCCCCCAAGATCCTCTCTTTCCCCAGCCCCCATGAAAAGCAGTGCATAGTATGCAACTTGCAGAATGCTATTACATAGTTTCTTGATGACAACATGAGCTCCAGGGAGATCTGGTGGTAATATGGAGATTCAAAACTGTTTCTACTACTCTCCTGGGTCTCAGTTTACTTTGCCATGCAGCACAGGATGTGGCTTTGGGCACACAGGATCAGTTTTATAGCTCTGCAAGCCACTGCATTATAACAGCTATGGGCAAAGTAACCAAGGTTACAAGGACTGGCAAAACACGCATATGCCTTGTCCCTTAACTGGTCTTTTTGAGATCTCACCAATTTCATAAGGAATCTCACTCTTTAATTTGGTTTGCTGAAGGTGTCCTTAAGCTATTATGAACCTCCCACCAAAAGCATGACATTGTTGTTGTTGTTGTTCAGTCGCACAGTCGAGTCCGACTCTTCGCGACCCCATGGACCAGCCCCCGCCAGGCCCTCCTGTCTTCCGCCGTCCTCTGAAGTTGGCTCAATTTCATGTTCGTTGCATGACATAGCTCTATAATTAGCAACGTAAGATTCTTTTCATTATGTAGGTGAAGTGTTCAACAGAAAACTCACACAAATTTTTAAATCTAGTTTATTAAATATTGCTTTTGGTGGGACATGTTTACAACAAGCCCACTTTTTAAATGTAAGGATTCAAAGCAGTCATATTAAAATACAGATTCAATATAAAGTGTGTCACAGTCTTACAGTATTCAAAAAATGACAGACCTGCCTTTTAAAAAAAGACTATTACACCAAGACATAAGAAAAACATTTAAATAAGCAAGTTTGGCATTTTCATAATCTTTGTAGTATAAAACAGAATATTAACTCTATTTACTGGCAAGCTGATACATAAATCTATTACTAGTTTGAAATGTTTCCTTAAAACATTATATAGAGCACTGTACAAAAAAAAAAAATCTGATGAAAGTGCATCCCTGAAAGTAGGCCAATCCATTGTATTAGCTCTTTTAAAAATGTGACACGCAAAAATGTCTCTTCCATTTTATGTAACTGAAGGTTTTATTTCAGAGAAATTTTTTTGCCGGTTCATCTCATTTTTACCCTTTGTCTAAAAATAGCCTATGGACGCCCACCAGGGGGCAGTGTAAGGTTAGCCATTAAATCACGAACAGCTGCAAAGATTGTACATTCACCTGGAACAAGGGAAAGAAACACAAGTTAGCTCCTGAAGTCCTGGCAGTGATAAATTTAATCAGAGACACTACAAGGTTAATTTTTCCAAAGATGTAATTACACTCAGGTGAAACACTAAATAAGTAACTTAAGTGCAGCTACTACCAGAAACTGTTCAGCCAGCCAGTGTGAAAACTAAATTCTAAGTGTGAACAAAACACAGGTTTCCTCACATCACAATAACTGGGTTGGTTTCTGTCTCCCAAATGTAGGAAAGTGCACTCCACCCCCAGTCACCTGCACAGTGGACCTGTACCAAGATGGTCTGGATCCAAAAGCTAAGATAACTTCCATAACTGCCTCTTTCTTGACCTATATATAAGCTCATATTGTTGTCTGAGGATATCACACAACCTCAATCTGTGCTAGATGAAGGTCCTTGGAGGAAGGAATACAAATGTAAGCAACCCACAAACCGATTTATTTAAAATATGTAAATACCTGCCTTTTCCTGAGTATTTTAATACCCAAGGTGGGTACAATATAAAAACAAATACATGATTATACATGTGCTAGTACGGCTGGGGAAGAACACTATTACCACTAGAAAAGAACCATACAACAGGTCACAGTTAATAGTGGACCTCTGTTTAATTAGGATTCTCAGGTGTAAATAAAAGAAAGTTACTTGCAGCTGCTCTTAACAGAAGCCTGGCTTTCATTAAATGTACTACTGCTATTGGTAGTTTAAGCAGAACACCTACCCCCATACCCCCCAAATATTATTATTTGGAAGTCCTTTTAGTTATAAAGCTAGTGTTTAAAGCTACTGGAACTTTCAAATCAGAAAAGCACATTTCTGATGTCACTGACAACAAGAAATCAACTTCAGCTATTCCACAGAAGCAGTAATGAAACTCTTGTAGATAAAGAATGAAAGACAAAGATCAGCCACCACTGCAAATTAACCAGCTCAGCCACAATGATTCTTGCTAAGTTAAAAAAAATAAATAATCAGAGGCTATGTTATTGGTTTTGGAGTGCTCTTTTTAAAAATTATGAATCTGTGAGGATTTGATCATTTGGGAATGTTTCTAACAAAGTATTATCCCTTATTTTACAAATTTTTAAAGACAGGAAAGCAGTGAAAAATAGCCATAGAATCTTCTTCAAACTCCAATTTAGGATGTTGATGCCAATGTATTTTAGGATAACTGAGCAAGTATGGACAAACCCCCAAATGTCAATTCCAAGAATTCTCTTCAGTAAAGCTCTACAACTTGTAGAGCCACATGAGAAATGCCTCACTTGTAAAGAAAACATGTGTTCAATCTATATATCTAATAGCCAACTTGCCCCCTCCGTGCGGATCGCTAAATCAGCACGGAGGGGGCAGCTGGGGGGCTGGGGGAGGTTTGTGCACACGTGGGCCAGTCCCCATGTGTGCACAAAAATACAAAAAGTTTTTAAAATTTTCGGGGGGATGTTTAAATCCCCCCGAAAGTGCAAGAGCGTCTCCTGCGCATGCGCAGGAGACGCTCTGCAACGCCGCCGCCACCGCCGCCTCGGAGCCAGCCGGCGGGCTGGCAGGCGACGGGGGGGGGAGGAAGCTGGGCCTCACCGCTGCCGCCGCCTCCCCGGAGCCGGCTGGCCAGCCGGCCGGCTGGGCGCAGAGGCCGGCCAGGCGGGGGGGCCGGGCAGGGAGGGGGGCGGGGCTCGCCGCGGGGAG
>NW_015170893.1:338901-367559 GCF_001447785.1 Gekko japonicus | reverse complement strand
GGGGCGTGGGGGGGGGGGGGGGGCCGGGGGGGGGGGGGGGGGGGTTGGGGCCGGGGGGTGGAGGGGGGGTGGAGGAGACGGGGAACCGGCAGGATGGGTGGGAACTTACCTCCTCCTGCTGCTTCCTCCTCTTCCTCATAGGTGTGGAGCTCCCCCTCTCCCGCGAGTATCGCGGGTCCCCCACTTGTTAAATATAATACTCAGAACTGCATTTTTCTTCCCAGTATTTTCACCCCTTAAGCATCTGAATGTTAGGAAGCCTTTTTTTTTTGGCTCATGCATGAATGATGGACAGCATGCACAATATTCCAGTTGCCAGTGAGACAAAGCATGGATTTTGAATAACTCACCTTGAACCTCTCATACCCAGGTAGAAACACATGGCTAACCCTCCCCAAAGTCACAGTTACCTCAGTGATGATCAGGAGGGGATTCAGGATTGTGTTTACCAAAAGCAAAGGCAAGCATTCGAAGAGGCATTATTCATACCACCTTAATCCTATAAGCTGCTTCAGTGTAGTCAAATGGTATGTGCCATCCACACAATGCAGTTTCAGAATCAAGTCTATGCTCTAATACTATACTAGGAATATACTGACTTTTTACAACAAGGCCTATATAATGGTCTTAACTATTATACTAACAAGTAGATAACAATAAGGGCATCCAGCAGGGGAGAGGAGATAGAATCTTCTGTGAAGTTAAGTGTTTCAGGTAAAGCTATACATCCAGCCAACTTAAAAAAATCATACCCAAGAATAAAACTATTTGCCAAAAAAAATCACTTTTAAAAAGTTTCTAACGCTTTTATTAAAAGAAAAGTGAAATTGGATACAAAAGAGTTTCTCAAGGAAACAAAGCAGGCAGCACAAGATAGAAGATACAGTCATGATGAGATGTTAGTCATGGAATACAGAAAGAATAAGCGAGTGCTGTGATGTGTTACTTTATGGTGTTACTTTATGGAGTAATTTATAAGTAGTAGTTCCATCTTCCTGGCCCCAGGCTTTCCTCAGAGGAGTGCAATTAAGAACAAGACAAGTAGTAAAATCTTGTAACAATTAAAATTACAAGAAACAGGAAGACATATTCCTACAGTGGAAGATGACTAACAAGCACTATTTTTCACAGAAATGTATACACAGGGCTCATGTGATAGTGCTAGAAGTAGCATAGTTATTACAGTAGTAGGAGCCAAGTTTAAGTGCATTATGCTTCCTTGGTCAATGTCAAAGTCCGTGTTGCACCAATAACACAATTCTTCTCGCATCACAAAGAGGTATACTGAACAATATATCACTACATGCATCAATCTCTTCCCCCTCCCCCCCAGGTCTTATGATCATTTTAAATTAAACCAATCAAAATAAACTCAAGGTAAACTGCAATTTAAAAACTATAAAAGTGGGACCTTGTCCATTCAAGCATGCAGAAGATTACCCTACAGGACATGTACAGTACCTGGCCGTGGTGAATTCAGTTCTGCAAACCTCTTTAGAATATTGCTAACCATCATGGGAGCAGCAACTGAAGAGTTCTGCTGTCTGGGAATGTCTGCCTGTTGTGTGGTACCTGAAGCCATATCATATATGATTGGGACAATTATGCTTACAGCTTCCTGCGAAACTGTGGTTTTCTGTGTTAGCTGAAGCTGTAAACAGAATAAAACCCAGAACAGTGAAAACAGAAGTTTTACAGCGTGACCATGTATAAAATTGTCTTATCCGTCTGTGCTTTTTAGCTCAGTTCTGGAGTTAGGCCCATTTGTTCATTACTAGTTTCCTTTGACTTCACTCCTCTTTTCTTAGCTTGATGGAAATCCAAAGCTGGGGGTAATGGGTAGTTATTCAAATCTGAAATTAGGATATCTTTAAACCTGAAGACTTAGTTACGGAGAGTCTGTTGATAAATTCCGCATTTTGTCTCTAATATATTAATACCATTTTTATATTCTATATTGCATGATACAGTAGAGAAACTGAAAATACAGGAGCAAATTGAGTTAACTATTGTCTGGCTTCATTAGCCTAAATATAAAATCAGTACTTTTTAGATGACTGTATACAGTCCAAGCTGCAACGAACATGAAACAATCCAAGCTGAATCAGCTGCTATACTTACAAAGAACAACATTTTGGACTTCAGCACAACAGCAGGTGTTCCTGGAGGTGCAATTGGTGGAGCACTTGGGGGAATTGTCAGACAGAACTGTACATTCCATTTCAGCTGGCTTGCCTGATCAGGAAACTGTTTTAATAAAACACGCCAAAGATTATGTTAGTCTACTATAAATAAACCAGTCTGCATTTCATTTTTTTAAAAATACGGTAAGATAAAATCAACTTACCAGCTCCAGCTTCATAATGTGTACGCAGTCCCGGAGAATATGTGGAGGTGCGCCTAACAACTTTGTAAAGGCTATTAAAGTGTTGGCTTTGAAGGGTGGTCCAGCAACCTTTAAAAAAAAAATGTTATCACAAGGTCTTCTGACAACTGACCATGGCAGTGTTTGGTCATTCTCTGATACTCTCTTAATGCATACTGTGACAGGCCTTTTCTATCAACTGAGGGGATACAAACAACCTCCTATGATTTTTGTGGGTTTGTTTTAAACTATAATCCTTACACTCAGTTGCCAGGTGTTCTAAAGGTAGCAAGGGTACAGGGTTTGGGTTCGCTGCTATGAGGTAAGTTTTGTGGTGAACAAGTAGAATACAGAGATCACTGAGGCAGGAATTGTATATAAACAACAAAGATGTATTTATTTACAGGTTGGTTTCAAAGAACCGATCAGCAGCACAGGTCTCCAGATAGTCAAAGGAAACACCTGGCAGAGGCGCATACATTTAATGTGGTTTGAATTCTCTTTAATGCTTTCAGGTACAAACAGGCTTTTACTGACTAGCCACTAGGTTGAATCCTGTCACCTATACAGGATTCCACCCAAGCCAGTTTGCCCTTTCCCAAGAGTCAGATTAAGTGGTACAAGGTCTGCTCATTACCGGAGAAAGGCCTAACACTTGGGTATTCTATTCTTTCATGTAGATAGAGCTAAACCACTCTGACACACTACCAAGCAGAGCTACCCTTCACTCTACTTTTTTCCTGAGCCACACCTCAGCTATCATTGCTTTCTCTCTGAGGCAGAACTCCACTACTTCTGCACTCTCTGAGGTAGACCTGAACTAAACTCCTGCTGCGCTTCCCTCCAGCATTCCATCTCTCCCTCTGAAAGGCGACTGGATGCTGGAGCAGCACTCCCTTAGGCTGTTTTTCACTTCAGGAGCATGACAGCCTCCTGTCTGTCACACATACCCTAATGCCACTGAAATAAAGAGTACAAGGATGATACGTGTTTGGCAGTTCCCACAAAATCCTGGAACTCTGAGGTTTAATTTAAGAGTCTAATGTTCATGTTTGTAGAAACAATGCTGAAAATACTGTAGTAACCTAGTTCATGAGTGATCCAAGCAGCACAGGCCCATCCCATTCCAGTCCAGTAACATACAAAGTAGAGAGATAAAATGGAAGATGGGGCAGATCATTAGGGACACCAACATCAGCCTTGACAGGTCATGGTCAGTTGTTGCACTGGCATGCCCTCTGCTGTGTCTCTTTCTAACTGCTCAAGAAACTTACTGAACTTCCTCTGCTCCATTCTCATAGACATGAATGAAAGTTCACAGACTCGTGAACTTTACTCTAACAGCATCTGGGATTTTTCTGTATTAATTTTGCTAATTTCTATAACCAATCCCCTCAACATTTAAAGAAAACCAAGCAATTATTTGATAATGAATTACTTAAAAATGAAATACATACTCTGGTTTCAAAGAATTTCTCCAAAACTTGCAATTCCTCTTGTTTCCACTGCCCAGCATTTTCAGGTGCTACTTTTAACTGCAAAGTCTGGTTGGTCTTAGGGTTCAGGGCAACTCTACACTTCAAGGCATCTGTCTTGAACATTATCACACCAGGCTCATTGGAGTTGATTAGTAGTAGCTGTTGAAGAAGCAAAAGCATCCAATTGGAACATTTCCTACATCTCATTAAATTTTGAACAGAGCCAACACATTATCCTAATATTTCTTGTGTTTGATGACATATAGTTTGAGCCAGGATCCTCTTTGCCATCCCAAAACACCAAACACACACAAATTTCATTTGCCTAAAGTTAGGAACAATGGATGGATTTGTAAAATTTCCACTGACTGTTTGCTTCTTTAAAACACTGTCCCCACCATAAACAACATACTCTTTGTGGCCAAGTTTCCCCTAATCCCCCCTGTCCTAGTCTGACGTTTTTAATATAATATACTATAATACAACACCAATTTAGGTACCGTTTCCTGCTGGATAATCCTCTGAAGATGTCTTCTCATAATAACTGATCCAAGGAAACGTTCAAGTGGAGAGCAAAGATAGCTTCCAGCCAATCCTGGCATAAGTCCAGGAGTTGGAGAGGGCAGCAGCAGAATGTTCAAGGCACCATGAGTGAGAATCGTGGGTATGGATGCAGCCCAAGAACGGTGAGGTAGTTTACGAGGTGGTGGCATATTTGTTGGCATTGCTTGGGAACCTAGCAGAAATAAGTACACCTTACTATTCCTGTTGAGGAGTACATGATTATTTATACAATCAAAATGCTAGGGAAATTCCAGAAAGACTTGGGACAGGGACAAATAACAAGACACCCCCCCCCCCGGAGTTGCCCACAATGAGTAAATTCTTAAGTGCTGTGCACACAGGGTAAATGGAAGGATATTCTAATCTTTATAATTACAGTTTTATTTCGCACTATAATTTGCCTTCTCGTTTTACATGGCTGTTCCCCTCTATGAGATTTGCAACCCTGGCTGCATTATGTGTACTACATTTTTTTACTCTCTTTGGAAAATTCTCCTAACAGCAAAAACCAGAAGCCATATCAGCAACTTTTAAAATGCTGTGGTCGGTACAAGAGAAAATGACATTTTACAGCTGAACAAACAAATGTTATTTACCAAACTCTTGACACTGGTTGGACTTAAAGCATCACCAACAGAATGAAGCTGGTGGGGCAGGACTTCTCCCACTTCTCCCCTCCTGCTGGATTTCACTAAACCCCTCAAAATTCTGCTTGTGAGAGTCAAGGGACACTCAGGAACAACACAGGAGGGAAAGTGGGGTCATCATTTCCTCTTTTGCCAACAGAAGTGTGGTTACCCCAACAGAACAGCATCTTTTGGATCCAACCCACCACAATTAGGGGATTGAGAATCTTACCACCTTCTAGGAGTTTAAAGATTAACAAAGAGCTCCAACAGCTTCATAAGTGACTTGGTCTACTAAAAATGTAGTTCACCTCCTATGTAAAATGGGAGAGTGATCAGTATGGATCTTCCCTATTTTCAGACTATCATCTATAGCTTGAACTGATACCTGAATTCCTAATCTGTCTAAAAGTTACACTTTTGCTAGGGAACAAATCACTGAGCATGTGAACAATTGCCCTGCTAGGATATGTTTAATGTCAGTAGAACAAAGTAGCATGACAACCATCTTGCTTCTGTCAACCACCCTTAAGAACATAAGAACATAGAACATAAGAGAAGCCATTGTTGGATCAGGCCAATGGCCCATCCAGACCAACACTCTGTCACACAGTGGCCAAAAATACCAGGTGCCATTAGGAGGTCCATCAGTGGGGCCAGGACACTAGAATCCCTCCCACTGTTGCCCCCCCCCAGCATCAAGAACACTTGCCCCAGACTTGCCCTTGCCTTCACCTAGCTTGAAATCAGGCCAAGATCCAGCTGTCCCAACAAGAGGTATCATCCAATTGCATAGAACATAAGTCCTTTATATACAGGTGGACAATTACTAACTAATTGTCCACCAAGATGCATTAGCTTGGCATGTCATTTTTGTGTGTAGGAAAGGATACTGGAAGATTTTTGGAATACTCTGACATTTTGAAGACCTAGAAATGGCTACCGGAACCAATGTTCCCTCTAAGCTGAGTTAGTGTGAGCTAGCTCACAGTTTTTTAGCCTCTGGCTCACACATTTTTTGTCTTAGCTCAGGAAGGATAGCTCCAGAACAAACTAACTTATGCAGTAGCAAATCGCTTGTTCACAACTTTAATGCCAGCAGCTCACAAAGTAGAATTTTTGCTCACAAGACTCCACAGCTTAGAGGGAGCAATGACCGGAACCAATCCCCCATGATGCCTGACAGGATTTACCCGGATCAGCTCAACAATGACCATTACTCAAATATTATTCCAGAACTTAAATAACTGAATACATTCAGCCTGGAATACTCAGCACCACCGATATTACAGTAAGAGGACTGATAATTGCACTTGGATTTAGTTCTTTTGCCTACTTTTAAAAAGTAAATTGGCATGTGTGTCTTCAGTAAAATACTGAAGAAGGAGCTGAACATCCACTACCTATATTGGTGAATGATTTTAACTTTCTGTACAAACACCCACACACACACACACACACACACACACACACCCTGCCAATATTGCTCACTTGTTCCAGCCCGTGGGGAATGAGAAGCATCTGGTACTGGCGAATGTAAGGAAGGGTTGGCTGGTGACATTCCAGTCATACGTGTTGTTGCTGGAGAGGGACCAGACACTTGAGGTGAGCCTGGCCAATTTCCTGCACGTTGACTGGGAGACATCATGGTATACGGTGAACTAGGATCTATTGTGCCTAAGAGAAACAAGAAGAAGTTTGAAAACTGTTGCCTCCAGTTGAAGAAGTACTAGGAAGTTCCATGTCAAAGAGGAAGATGACCCAGATCCATCGCAGTAGAAAAGAGCAAGAGTCCAGTATCATCTTAAAGACTCATAAAATTTGTGGCAGGGTATGAGCTTTCGTGAGTCACTCCTCACTCACGAAAGCTCATACCCTGCCATAAATTTTGTTAGTTTTTAAGGTGCTACTGGACTCTTGCTCTTTTCTGCTGCTACAGACAAACACGGATACCCATCTTGAGCAGATCCATAGCCTTTAGCTTTTGTTATTATATTGCCTAGCTAAAATCTGAAGGAACACACTGAATACGCCCTAATAATTTTAGAAACGACTGAAATGTTGTTCTTGCAAATGAGGATGAGCTTGCTGGACTAGGGACACAATTCTCAGTTTGAAGGTGAGAAGTCTTGGGGTTCAGTTCTCCCACAGATCCGCACTGAGGGCTGGGGAATTGGGGCCATAGCTCAGTGCCATCATGCATGCTTTATATGCACTTGTTTGTTAATTTTAATTTACGCTTGAGGTACATCACATCTAGGATTGACAGCTTTTTCCCACCCAGCAAGGATCCCGAACCTTTGACAACTACAAGACAAGCAAACATTCAACAGCTGAATCTTTTCACTGAGTGGAGACGATGATTTTTTAAATCTGTCACTCAAGTGTTAAAGGCCTAGGAACACTCCTTCTAGTAATAGGTTTTAGCCTTGTTCAGTGTAACCTTATTATCTGTGCAAAGAAGCTCTCTTGAATAATTCACTTTTGCATAGTTTGTGGAAAGCAAGGAGAGTAGGAGCCTTCCTGACCTACTCTGCCAGGAAGTAGGTTTCCAATAACAATGCACATTCCCTGATACCCACTCTTGCATCTAAGCACCTCGACAAGACAGCATGATCTACTGTATCAAAGGCTGCAGATAAATCCAGTGAGAGTAACAGAGGCATGTTACGCAGGTATACAATATCCAACACTTGTAAATATGGTGTGGGTTCTGAGTACCAGGTTAACAAGTGGTATCTATAAATTATTATATCAGTGTACAGTGCTGAACTGCAGGCTGTGGAAGGTCAGTAGTTCAGCAGTTCGAGACCCAGGGTGCCGCATGACAGAGTGAGCTCCCGTCTCTAGTTCCAGCTCCTGCCAACCTAGCAGTTCGAAAGCAAGAAATTGCAAGTAGATAAATAGGTACCACTTTGGTGGGAAGGTAACAGCGTTCTGTGCGCCTTGGTGTTTAGTCATGCCGGCCATATGACCACGGAAACGTCTTCTGACAGCGCTGGCTCTTCGGCTTTGAAACGGAGATGAGCACCGCAACCCTAGAGTCGGACTTGACTGGCTTTCGAGCAAGGGAACCTTTACCTTTACCTTACTAAAATTAAACTGAGTCATTTCTGTTATCTGACGTATTTCTTAAACTGAGTTTCTCTTTATATTTATCAGATCTAATACTGAACTAGGACAGGAAACCATTTCTCATTAAACGTACATAGATAGTCAAGACTTTCCATTACTTAGATATGTGAAAATATTTTATTTGCTATCAGAATATTACAGATTTTATTGTATCAAGCTGTCACAGTTGGAAGTTTTCCTTTCTTCCACCCATGTGCAATTTATATTTTGGCTGCTATCAACACTAAATTTATTTTTAAATACACTTATTAATTCCTTCCTGATTGGTGGTATTGGGTTATTTTCAATATACCCTAGAATTATTGTCCTTGCCTATAATGGAGTGGAACATCCTGTAACTTTTCTAATGTGTTATTTATATAAAGCCCCAAAGGGTTTTACTTTTCTACCTTGCCACCAGATATGATAGTGAGCACCATTATTTTCACATCTTCTCTAGTAAAATGCCAAGGATGATTTATAACTGTGCTGTAGTTTCACTGGTATAAGATAACTCTGGTGTAACACATTGGGACATAAACATATAAAACATCTCTCATGTTAGTATGTGTAGAAAGCAGGCCTGACTAAAGGTAAGATAATATTTTAGGTTCTGTGGTTATGCCTACATCCTGTTCCCATTTATATGTATTCCTATACATACAGGTAGATTTTGCCATCTGTAGGAACATAAAAACTCATCTAAAGGTAAGATAATATTTTAGGTTCTGTGGTTATGCCTACATCCTGTTCCCATTTATATGTATTCCTATACATACAGGTAGATTTTGCCATCTGTAGGAACATAAAAACTGGTAGAGGGTAGAGATCATTTTTGTAAAATATGACAAGGGACTATATTATCCACAGGGGTGTGCATTCAGTATAAACTGAACATAATAAATATCCGAAAAATACCTGATTGGTATTTTTAGGGTATTTATTCAGCCGAATGCAGATTAGACAACCTGATCTGACTACCGATATAGCTGACCTGAATAAAAGCTGATATTACTTGGCTTTTTTTCGGCTAGCTATATCGCCAAGTTGTGCTGCCACCACTGTGGAAGCATGCCACAGTGGCGGCACAACTCTGCGAGTGAAGGGAAGGCATTTAATTTCCCTTCACTCATGGAGGTGCGTGCTGCAGCAACGCAACTCCACCAGTGAAGGGAAGGCATTTTTAAATGACTTTCCTTCACTCCCCAAGTCGTGCTGCCATGGCGGCATGCCTCCACGAGTAAAGGGAGAAGGCATTTAACTTTCCTTCATTTGTGGAGGCATGCTGCTGCAGCGGCACGCCTCCACGAGTGATGGGAAGGCATTTTTAAGTGACTTCCCTTCACTCCCTGGGTTGTGCTGACGCCTTGGCACACCTCCGCAAGTGAAGGGAGAAGGTAATTTTAAATGCTGAATAAATTATCATACCGATACTGGGATTCGGGTATACTGGCAAATACCGATATTTTTCGGGTCCAATGGACCCAAATCCCAAAAAAGCCCTTTTTCCCCCATGCAGAACATGCACATCTTAACATCAGTTAAATCCCTATTGCTTTGTTTCTCAAAATGTGTGGTGTTGAACAGATGCTAAATTGAAAATATGAAAAACATGAAATCGTCAAGTCTGGAGCTTCTTGCAGGGCTTGCTTTGCTAGTAAAACTCCATGAATGCTAATGAAACTCATGTAGTTTCCATGATTCGTATGGTTTTTGTGTCATGCCAGGCATGAATATTTTTTGGCCTAAAAAGGTTTGTATTGGGGAAGATGTCAAATGCTAATATGGAGCACCATTTATCCCAAATTTTAAGTATGTTAATCAGAAACAGGTTGTATAGCCCTGCTAAGTTTTTAAGTGAGAGAATCAGTAACTGGGAATGAAAGCACTCCCCTTTCTTGTATATGAATGGAGCAAAAGCTCACATACAAATGGGAGAGAAATTGGGTTTTTTTCATGTTGCTGCTGTCCCACTGCCCCACGTGCCACGTGGTCAGCAGCAGCTTTTTGAAGGGAGTGTATTCAAGAGACAGTGCTAAAAACTGCTTCCAAATTCACTGTCTACAGAAGCCTTAGATGTAATCCAGTACTAGAATTGCTAACCCTGAAAGTAATATATGACAAATTTATTCCATATTACATGATAAAGGAACCGATATTTAAAAGTAACTTTGTAGAAAGTGTCATATTATCACAAGGCTTACTACAGATTTGAGTGGGGTTGTACAGAATTATTAGGGGACCAATGAAATAATTAGCAGCAGCTTTCTTGGTTTACAACTGGTTGGCAAAACCCTAAGGGAAAGTCAACAGCATCTATTATTCTAGAGAAAATTAACTACTGTACAAGCCTGTATTTCTAATTTGTCTAAGAATGCTACAATTCTAGCTTTTAAGAATGTTGCAAAGAAATTTTGACCTTCAGAATGTTTTGAAAAATATTTTGAAAAGAGAGGAAGCTTAATTTGGTACTGCAAAAGCCGCTCAGGTCTGGGGGGAAACACTCTTACTACAGAGAATGAATGATTGCACCTTTCCTACAGGAAGCCAAAAAGTCCTTTGCTCTCTATGTGAAGACACTATCTTGGAAGGAACTGGCATTACTAAAGCCTGAACATTTAGCAACAGACCCAGCAGTTGGAAAGCCAAAATATTGTGGAGACCATCCCCCTAGGAAAGAGCTTCAGCTAAGATGGTGTTCTGAAGCAGCAGGGCCTAACTATGTATGAATATGGAGAAAGGTATGCTGGAAAACTGGTTGCTACTACTTCAAAATCTGCATCCAAATCAAGAACAGAACAGTAACCTTTCCCAGAGACAGAAAAGAACAGTCAGTGTAGTGATTTCTAAAGTTTCGATCAGTATTGGTCACAGACTTATTACCATGTGGGCTGGTAAAGTTTGCACTTTGTCCCATTGTGATTCCAAGAGATGAAGGAGAAGGTGTTGGGCCAAATGATGCCGGTGATGGTGCTCTTAAAGCACCACTTGGAGAGTTTGCAGCATGAAGTGTTCCTAAACATGACATTAAAAACAGCAATGAGTATTTATATATCTAATTTATGTGTATGTATCTTAGTGTTTCATGAGTCTAATTCCCAAATTGACCCCACTGTGCAAATTAAAGAAAATCACACAATGTATCCGCATAGTGGTAGGAAAGATGTTTCTTCAAACATGGTAGAACCCCTAAGGTTTGCAAAAATTGAAAGGGGAGGAGGCTAAAGTCCAGGCCCATAGCTACAGTGGGGTATTTCGGGGCCTGGCCCCCTGAATTCCTGCCACGGCCCCCTGACTTCCATCCAGCCCCCAGGCCCCCAGCTCTCTGGGCCACCTGGAGGACTCCCCACCACCACCCCTTCCCCAAGAGTGGCTTGCTTCCCCATGTAGGCAAGCAGAGTGTGAATGCTGCAAAAGTGAGTTTTTAAATTTTTATTTTATTTCTTATTTTGTGACATCAGTGCCCCCAGACTTATTTAAAGGCCCCCTGAATGACAAAATCCTGGCTACGGGCCTGTTAAAACCCCATAAAAAGTAAAAAGAGATGGCACTGCAGGAAAAATACAACACTTCAGTAGTATTTTAAAGTGCTGCAGCAATCCAAAATGCTGACCCACAGTCCATGTTCCCAACCAGGAGGCAAGGAAAGAGGGTGAGGAGGGACAGTGAAAGCTTGGGTGCAGGAGAATCAAAAAAGATAAACAGTAGGGTGGAAGGAAGCAGGAAAAGGAAAGAAGCCATGCAGGCTGTGAAGAGAAGGGAAGAAAAACAGAACAGCAGAAAATGGTGAGAACCCTTGGAAGTTCCCCCACTTGTATTTTCTAATTACTGTTCTCAGAGCTTGAAGAAAATTCTTTTTTTTAAGTAACCTGATACAGTTTATATGAAAACACAGCTAATTTTTGTCACACAAAATCATATTTATGAAGTACCATAAGAATGCTGAATGGCTTTAACTTCTGTCGCCAATATGGAAAGGAATTTTACCTGGAGACTGTGTGAGCATCATTGAGGGCGATGGGGTGACTGTACTGTGGTAAGATGTGGGGGGTGATGTCAAAGGGTAAGGCCCTGGTGCTCCTGTCTGTTTTGAAGATTGCTGAAACAAAGTTACTATTAGGCATAGTAAAACATATATTTTAACAATATTACTCCTTTAGAAGCTAGTATTTGGAGAGGCATCTGATTTTCCCAAAACATTTCTGATCAACTGGGCACAGCAAGTAGTCCTTAACAATCACTTCATATGCATTCCCATTTCTAGGGAATAACATTTCCTTTTTCACCCCTAATCATGGATAATTATCTTCATATCCATATCTCTAAAACAGCCCTCAAACTCTTGTCTGGGCCTCTGCTTCTGAGAGCCATTGCTGCTTTTTATTCTTTGTCTCTAATACACTGCTTTGAGACAGCAGTTAAGGGTGGCAGCTTGCACATTAACTCCTACTGCACACACTGAAATACAGAAAGCTCCCATATGGCCCTGCTCTTGCATTATTACTTTGTTGCTGTCAATACTCCAGAATAGAGAAAGCATACATTTGCCATAATCATAACTGTTTAGCTTACATTTGCAGTGTGAGCATTTATGAATGTACATATAGATACAACCTGCTGTTGAGGCTGAAGCTGTGATATCAATGAATCCATCATGTCCCCTCCAATAGGAGATGGTGGATTATCATCTTCATTGACAGATCGTCTTCGTGCATCCTGATTGCTGTCCACAAACATGTTCAGGAATGTCTGCACAGGGATTATTCAGATCAATACACATTCCCATTAGATATACAGAATGAATGTACTAGAACTACAAAACCATATTAACTTTTTAGCTATGCTAAAGCAATATTTTATTTATTTATTTATTTATTCAATTTATACCCTGCCCTCCCCGCGAATGTGGGCTCAGGGCGGCTTTCACAACATTTCATAGAAATACAATTAAAACCTATATAAACATATAGTATAAACAACAATAAATTAAAACACAGTTAAAATGCTGGAACATTATCAGATAAAACATTATTTCTACATCTCTGTATGTTTCCTAAGATGAAAAATATAAGCATACCAAATTTTATAGCACAATAGAATCAGAAGCATGTTCTTGCCAGTTTGCCAACACTGAGCATAACTTTTCTTCTGGCAAGTACATTTGTGGTAACCTGTCTAACTCCCCAAGTTACAGATAGACAGGGGTTCCTCCCTGATCTATTGTAGGACTTCAGAAGGAAGGATAATTAATACACTCATTGCTTCTCTGTGCATCCAAAGGTAAGCAAAAAATACAGATATTCTCCCTCTTCACCCCCTTCCTCTGCAAAGTGGCTCATCTTTGTAGCTGTACTGAACTTCAAAGGTACTTGGGAGTACAGCAAGGCCACAGCAAGGTACACTGCCATTCAGACACCAAGGGTAGGATTTCAGGTCATTGGGTGCCTATATGGGGCCCTGGATAAAAATTCCCTTCCTGCCCTGCTTACACTACCCAGAGCTAAGCTGAACAGCATACAAAAACAAATCATATGCTTTGCCCACCTCCTAGGAGTCCCATAGTAATCAGGGTCTCTGGAATTATGTCCCCTTGTTAGCAGCTCAAGTTTGGTGGCAACCACAAATTTGGCCTAACTATTAAGGCCAGCCAAATTTGAGAATTCCTGTGGTTGGGAGATAGGCATACTTTGGAAGTAGCAAATTCTTTATATTGAAAAATAAGCTAAGCTACCAAAAAAGGTCATTTTGATAAAAATCAATGGCATTATCCAAAATTCATGATTTCAGTGTTTCTACAAGGCCTGCATCTTTTATTCAAGTAATATCCAATGTAAGCACAGAATAGTGTACCACAGTTTAAAAATGAAGTACTGCAAATATTCAGGATGGAGGGGAAGAATCCAGATAAACTTTAAAAAGGCAAATTTACATTGACAGAGCCATTAATTCATTAGTTGATCTCTACTGACAAGAAATGTAAAGCTACTTTACAACAGAGTTAGAACATTAGTTTATCTAGGCCAGTACAGTCTACTCTATTGGCAATTCTTCCTAGTCCAGCCAACTGAGCTTCTTTAAACTATAAAGGCTGGAGACTGACCCTTGGATTTCAGGCATGCAAATCATGTGCTCTATTACTGACTCCTCTATTGGCACTGAACACTCATGTAATCTGGTGCAGTGTTCCAAGGTATGCAAGCACAGATAGACACTCTTAAGGGACATTATTGCGTCCTCAGAAGTGACTGATTTCCTCAGCAACAAACTAAGAAGTCTAAAATTCAAATGTGATTGAACAGACCAACAGTGAAGCAATCCTGTTTCAATGGGCTTTTCCTTTTAAGCAATTTTTTTTTTTTTAAATACCAGTGGGAGCCCACCTACAGCCCTCCTTAATTATACAGTAGAATGCAGATACAAAGAATAGTCACCTTTAGACCAGGGGCAGGATAAAACCCTTCAACAATTTTGCTGTTGTCAAAAAGACTATATGCACCATCACGAATTGCGACAACCCCACGGCTCTGGCAGTAAATGTCAATGCAGTACATGTTCCTAAAGGCCAGCCTAATGTGCGTGGGTGACTGAGGCAGAATTGAGAAACACTGGTAGGCAGTGTTGGTGCGTTGCGTCAATCCCAGCATTGGCACAGTTGGGAGCTTATTGATAGCATTTAACGGAGCCTGAGTATCATATAAAACCTGCAAGTGAATACAGAAGTTGTTTAGTTTCACAACAGCCAACCACAATTACTGAGCCTTCAGACACACACAGCCATTGTAAATGCAGCTTTAAAACTATTTTTATCTCCAATAATACTCCACTAGGTCATTTATTAATACTCATATCATTCGTTTTCCTACTGAGGGATTTTGGATCAAAAGCAACCTATTAACAGCAGAAGATTTCTCCTTTGCAGCCCCACATCTCATAGTGGCCTCTTGGCAAAAAGATACAAAACAGCTAGAATAACCGAATCTGTTCTTTTGTTGTTTTTGTATTTCAGTGGCATGATGTAATGATATAATAATGGGTAAACCATGTTTTTGGCACTGATGTATGAATACTCCTGGGAAAAATCTCAATCTCATTCAGTTCCCTCTCCTCTAGCACACTATGAGTCAACTAGATACTTCCTGTGTTTTGGCACACAATGCACCATAACTTCCAAACTGGCAAACTATATTTCAGGCTTACATAACTAAGACTCCAAACTGGGAACAGACCGTTGTTTACGATCCTGGTTTGCAGTCTGGTGTAGTGGTTAAGTGCGCAGACTCTAATCTGGGAGAACCAGGTTTGATCCCCCACTCCTCCACTTACAGCTGCTGGGTGACTGGGCAAGCCATAGTTCTGTCAGAGCTGTTCTCTCAAGGACAGTTCTGGAAAGAGCTCTCTCACAGGGTGTCTGTTGTGGGGAGGGGAAGGGAAACGAGTTTGTAAGCTGCTCTGAGACTCCAAGTGAAGGGCAGGGTATAAATCCAATCTTTTCTCTTCTTTTCATAGCTTGTGAATTCAGATGCAACAGCTAACTTTGGCTTGGCAAAAATAAAACTGAGGTTCCCTCCAGGAAAATTCATACTGCATTATATTATGTTTTGGTTTTATATGTAAAGCAAGCCATTAAGACTCTCTCCTCTGGGAAAAAAAAAAGACTTAGTTTCTGGGTACAATTCAAAGTGTCAGTTGAAGCTTGCCTGGCACCTATTTAACTGTCCTTTAGACAGGCTAAAACATTTTTTCTTTACCCAGGATTCCAACTGAAACATTCCATCTTCATTAGAGGGTTTATTTTAAAATGGTTCTAGCACAAGGGTTGCTTTATAGATATCATTTTAGGCTTCTTCATGTTGTTTTTGTGTCTTGCTTTATATTTGTTTTAATTTTGATAAGTTTTGTTGTTTGTTACTATATTTGTTACTTTGTGAGCTGTCTCTGGAAAGGCAGCAGATAAATTTTCCGGGGGGGGGATACATACAAACTTGTAATAGTTGGACTACATTTGGTGATTTATTGAACATTTCCTGGAGTTGATGCAGGATAGTATTATGACAGTTACTACATCCTGAGTTTGGTCCAACTGTTCCCAGTGATATGTGGAATTTCTGATGAACAGAATTCCACTGTATGCTGATCTGTAAATATAAAGAAGAGTTTAGAAATACAAATCTAAAGAAAACAATTCTTTTCATAACATTTCATATATAAACACAATTTTAAAAGAAATTCTGAACTAAGAATACCTAGAAAACACAATAATGATAAAACAAAAAAGGATACATTTTGAAGAAATCGATTTAGTAGAATATTTTAAGTGATAACATTATTGTGGTGGGACCACCCTACTGCCCCATGAATGCAAGAATACTTTCTCCCCTGCTTTCCCCTTCCAGGTCACAGCCCAGTCAAGAAGCTAGGGCCAAAACTTGCTTCTTGCCCCTCCTTTCTGATAGCATGCTTCCACCCCAGGTAAAAATGTGCCCACCTTTCTCCTGGTGTCACCCAAGGGCGACACAACAGGGGTGTATTTCTTTAGTGTGCAAGTGGCAAGGCAGCGAATAAGGAACTGTACAGACTCTTTAGTTAAACAATGTCATTTCTACAAGGCACAAATTCAGAATGGCCAGGTTCTAGGTACAAATGGAATAGACAGGTTCTAGGTACAGCTAGCAAAATAAAGTTACTGGCTCATTACTTAACAATCCTTGGAGAATCTGGCCTTTTCAGGCTGCATGGTGCCCCACACCAGTTGCACCTAAAAGCATCCTTCCTGTCTATCATCCCTTATTGCAAACATACACATGATTATGTTGCTCTCAACAACAACCAAAAATGCAATGACAATATCCTACAAAAGACCCCAAACAAAGGAACAAACCTCTCCCCATGTGGATTCCTAGGGCCTTAGCCAACCTCAGTGCCATGTCCTGGGCGCCAAAGCCCACCAGAATGCAGACTCTCCAATCAAGACGTATTAACACAAAGAGTTAGCATGTTTTCCCTTTAGGCTGTAAATGGTGCTGTCTATTCAGAGGAGTGTATCTTTTCCCATACTCTGCTCCTCACAGGTCTCTGTGCTCCTTACCATAACTATCAAAGCATATCTTGCCCATCTAACACTCATCCCACAAGTATGATTAACCAGTCTGTCTTATTGCATATACTGATAGGTTTGATTATCCCACCTTTTTAGTTACTGAATATTCTGAGAAACCAAGGACCAGAGAGAGCAAAATGCCTCTGCCACCTGGGGCTGCTTGAAATCCAGAAAGGAATGGACAGTACAATTAATTAACATTGCTCCACAATCTAGTGGCATCTCAGGCAGAGGAGGATTCTCCTCTCCCACCCTTCTGCTGCTGACAAGCCCTGTGTACTGAAATAGGGTGGGGCATATATCACACCCAGAAGCCAGACAAGCCTCTGACTGTACTTCCCCACTGCACACTGATTTCAAAAGGAACGTTGTCAAGTACAACCAAGGAAGAGATGCTTATGCTTTTCCTTTACCTGTTTATACTTCTGGTTTGTGGAAACACTACTTTGGCTGTAACTTTTAGTAAATACTAAAAATGGGACCTGAACCAAAGAACAGCAGGGTTGTATCTTACAAATGTTCTGCTGGTGGAATCTCTCCTTCGCTTCCCTTCTTTCCCTTTTCACAGCAACCTTCTATGACCTCTGAAAAGGCACCAGTGAGGAGTCAGGAGACCTTTGTAGGCAAAAAGCCATGTGAGTTAGGGAACTCCAGTGAGGAGGGGAATGGAGCAAGATGACCCCTCCTCCCTCTTCAGCCAGGAGGACATCAGTACAATGCAAACCTATATTTTTCTATCAGCACAAGATTCAATTCCTTTACTCCAGTCCTTTTCAGTGTAAATCAATATGAAGTCCCATTATTTGTAGCATGTTTTGGGACAGCATCACATACGTATGAACCCTAAGATATCAAAGGCACAACCTCTTTTCAACTGCTTCTGCTCCAGCATCAACGTAACAGCTTAACAGGTTAACCAACGAATGCAAATACCCTAGTGTTAGGGCTACAGCATCCTTTTGCAAACAATTTTCCATGAAGACAACAATTTACAAGGTGATTTCATATAGCTCTTCATTGCCCAGTGCAATTAGGGGGAAATAGAAAAAAATGTGAACGATCACTTCTAGTAAGGAACCGTAGCATAGAAACAGCACAAAACATAACTACCTGGGACACATTCATAGCTAAAGTAGTACTTACAGAACTTCCCTTCGTAGTTCCATAACAAAGAATTAATTTCCGGTAATTGTAGATACGGACCTCTGAGAAAATATTTAGGTGGCTGGGTATTTCTTCACAGGTGAAAAGAATTTGGGGGGAGAGGTAAATGGGAAAAAGGTCAATTGTTTTAGTAGAGTATATACAAAAAAATACAAGAATAAAGGAAAACATCTTCATACCTGGCAAGGACCGTGCAAACTCCAACACACATTCATATAATCGAGCAATGCTGTTCCAGTCATTGAGGAACATTTCAACTACTTTTCGGCCACCAACTGGTTCAGACAATTGGCTTTCATATGTCAGATAAACATGGCGAGTTGGGCCTAAAAGTTTAAACAGGGTGGTCATGTTATTCTGTCATACAAAAGAGGTAAGCATGAAGCGGGAAATGTGCAAGAGAATGGTGAAACTAACCTTGCTCCCTAGAAGAGGTGCTAACTAGTGGACAATTTGCAAATACTAGTTCAGCCACCCATGTGCGATTATTTCTGCCTTGCAATCGGAAAGTGCAATCAAGAAGGCAACGGTCCAAAGCCTTCTGCGTTTCCTCACTTGTACCTTTACACGGTGGAATTCTGTTGAACAAGAGGAAGGCTTAACACCACCATATCAGTCTCATGGTTGCACCACTCAGCATCTTACATTCAACATTTTCAGATAGATACTTCACTTTTACAATGAAATGTCCTTGGGGGGAAAATTGAAAGGAGCTGAGAAAATATTAAAGGCTGACATGTGCCCTCTTCCAATTAATGAAACGTATCACTGTAGAAAGAGGGACCTGACATTAAGCCTAGTGACTAAAACAAAGTAGAATATTGTAATGTGGCTATGATGCGCATCACGGGCTTTTTGACTGATAAAAGCTAATCAAGAATTAGGAGACAGAGCAGAGAAACTGTTCAGATTAATATAATACCCCATTACCGAATTCCCTTTAAGTATCAACTTCATTCTCAGTTAAAATTTAAGCTCTGCAAGATCTGGCGACAGATTCAAACAGCCTAAGTTCAAGAGTGTCAAACATGCAGCCTGTGGGCCAGATCAGGCCCTCAGAGGACCCCAATCCAGTCCACAACCCCTTGCTGTTTCCTGCTTCCTTTTCTAGTTTTGCTGCTGCTGCCACGTCACAGCTTGCTTTACCAGTCTCTCTCAGTTGCACAGGAGAGATAGATAGGCAAGCCTGTGTGATTGACAGAGTCTGGTAAAAAACTGGCTGAGGATCCTCCCCCTCCTCCTCCCAGGGGGAGGGAGGGAACAGCCAGAGCTTGCTTCCTAGCCAGGCTGATTTGATTTATTAGATTTCTATCCCATCCTCCCGACCACAGGAGATGAAGGGAAGCCTTTCTTTCCTTCCACTGGCTGAGGCTCCTCCCTGAAGGGAGGGAGGGAATGAGGGAAAGCTTGCTTTGTTGCCTCAATCGCAGGAGAGAAATACCAAGCACCTTTAAGACCAACAAAATTTTGTTCAAGGTATGAACTTTTGTGTGCCTTGCTACCGTGTGTGTGGGTATTTGTTGGGCTCTTTATGCCAGCGCTCTCCTGGGTGCAGCTTTGTTCCCTCTCCCTTTTCACTGTATTCATGCCCTCATGATCCAGTCTTTCTCAGTAAGAAAGCAATGTAAACTATTTTAGAGGAGGAATAACAACAAGCCAGTGAGGTGGATTAGGCTGAGAGTGTGTGTCCAGACCAAATTCACCCAGCACATTTCCTTAGTAGGAAGTTGCTGTTATTTCTCTGGGGAAGACTATAGTTTTGTAGACAAATACATGGTCCTCAGAGAGTGTCAGGATGCTTTTCATGGTCTTGACCAGCACATGAAGCAACTTATGTACAAAAGGTTGTAGTGCCCAGCCATTTCATGTTTTTCCCTGGGTTCTAGCTCAGAACACTGAGCATGGGATTTCTGTAATGAATGTCAATAAATCTAAAATAGGTTTGCAGCTTACAGATACATACCTAAACAGCATACTCAAGATTGCTACAGCACAGACATTTTGATGCAATAATTCAGAGCAAGAGGCATCAGTTATCAGAGACTTAAATAGACAAAATATTGCAAGAGTGCTAGTGTTTTAAGCATGCTTTACATAAAGTTTAAAAAATCTTTGTGTTTGTCTGTGTCCTTTATAAAGTTTATATCTCCGCTACCTGGCAATACATTTTATGACACACTTGGCCCGGCCCAACAAGGTCTCATTTATGTCAGATCTGGCCCTCATAACAAATGAGATCAACACCCCTGGCCTAAGTTATGTTGAGTCAGCACATTGGCCTTTATTCAAATAATGAACATCATTTGTTACAGTTTCAGAACACAGGTTCTTAGGTAATAAAGGTCTGAGGAAGCTCTGGGAGATATGGTAGCACTTAAGGTTTGCACAGGAAGCAGCATCCTGGCTTCAGGTTCACAATCCTTTAAGCAAAAAGGAGTCAGAAACCATGACATTTCAGAAAGAATTGGATTTAGATTTTCACATTCCATTTCCATTGTGCCTGAACAATGTATTTATGGTCTTATATAGAGCACTGACAGTAATATGCAAAGTTGGTCATTAATTCAGATTTTAGTTCAATACAGAGTTCTGAAAACAGATCACTGAACATTTCTTTAGTGCTAACTACATATGGTGGTATACAGAACACTGACACAGCAGAGTTCCTTCTACGCAGAAAAGCTGGAGGCCTACTAAACAAAATTAGTTTCTGGGAACATGCACAATAATGACTTTTAAAATGTATCATAGAAGAATTTCCTTAGTTAATGTAATATTGTTAGTCTCTTTTGACAACTCCTACTGGGGTAGATTTGGCTAGGTACCAGGCAAAATCCTGCTGTGTTTCTGCCTTGAGGCCTGTCCCAGCCCCCCACCCCCCGTGGCGTGGCCACCAAGGAACAGCCCTGGGCTGAACTGAGTGCATTTTGGCTGGCATGGAAAAACATACCAGTGGCACCTCTCTCTCCAGTGTCTTTTCAGTTCACCATCAAATGAGGGCGGCCATGGTAACAAGGCCATTTTGACTTCCCAGTTCACCCAGAGTCCTACTCCTTAACAACATACCTTCACTAAACTCATTATGCAAATGAATGCCAAAACTTTGCTCAGGGATACACAATATCTTTGTTTAAAAACAGTTTCAAAGTTTTAATTTTATAATATGTTACATATTCACCCCTTCCATCACTCATGGAATACTTCCCTTATATTAATGAAAACTTAGAATAATCTTCTTACTTTAACAAACGAATAGCATGACTGAAGCCATCTCCTTCAACTTGGAGTCCTTGATGTGGAATCTCCATACTGGATAACTGGGAAAGAAAAACCACACACACAAGAGCCTGGATTTTTAAAAAATCTCATAGCAAAATAAAGGTCTTTCCTAAATACTATCTAGCTACAACTGGTACTTAGTGAGTACTAATGGTGCAATCCTCTTCTCAAGCCCTGCTCTCTGCGCCCCCACCTACAGAGGTAAAAGGTGGGGGTGACCTGAGACACGGCAAAGGTAGCACCTCGTGTTTGAAATGCTGTCCCCTCCCCCTTGAGGCTCATTTAGTACCTGCTTTATTCTCCTTTAAGCACCAGGCTAAAACATTCTTTTTTACACAGGCTTGAACTAAGGGGTTTCTTCTTTTTAAGCTGTTGGTATTGTCTGCCTCAGCCTGATGACTGTTTTATCAATACCATTTTAGACTGCTGAGTTTTGTGCTTTTTGCTCTGGCTTGCTTGTATTGGATGTTTTTACTGGTATATTTTTAATTGTTGATATATTTTTGTTTGATATATTTTATTGTTATGATTTGTTTTATTGTATGCTTGATTTTGTGTTATTGTTGTTACACAAGACATATAAGTCTTCTAGATAATTAAATACTGCAGGATAGTAAAAATCCAGTTAGGCAGTGGCAAATCCTGTTTCTCCAGAAAGTAAAAAGGCTACCTTCTTCTGCACAAGATAAAGTCAGTTTCTGCTCATAAAACTATTATTTTACTAAATTTTATTTATTTATTCTTTAGATTTGTATCCCGCCCTCCCCGAAGGCTTCATCATGCTTGTTGTGGGTGTGTGCCATAATTCTTAGATCAATCATACACAACCCCATAAAATGAGAGTAACTGACACATACCACAGCTACTAAAAATTAGCATTTCCTATACCATATTTTCATTATTATGATGCAGCAGCCTTCACTCAGGACAATGCAGTTAACCAATGACGACTCACCTGAAGCGACATGCTGGAAAAAACTGGCCATTCAAAGAGAGTGCAAAGGGATAAGGGCCTGTGGTTAGCCTTGCAGACAGCAAATACCCTATGTCATTTTACAGACAGAAGTAAAGATCTGTGCTCCCACAAACTCATTCCCAGAAATGTCAGGTTAGTGTGGAGAAAGTCTATTTTACATCCACTTGCCAAATCCTTCCTTTGCCAATGAGGAACTTTATTCCCAATGTTGGACAGGTCTTCTCCCTTCTTTATAATACTTCCAGATGCTTTCACTCAAAGTATTCTCAGATAATGCCACAAATTCTTTATTTGCCAAGTTACAAGGCTTTTCAGTGAGATCATGACCAACCAAACTGATTAAATGTTAACCACTAATTGATATTTATAATAGTACATATCACTGTGGTTTAGAAAACAGTTTAGCAGTTCTTCAGCACACAGTGTCTCTTGGCTCATGATAGTTCACAGCTTCAGTAAATTCTTTGCACTCTGGTCAATTCCATGCTGCATGCAGCAGACACAACAGGAACAGGAAGCACAGTCCCAAATATGAAGCACGTCCTCTTAGCACTCTCATGGACAAGCAACCTTTCTCCCTTCTTCTGAAATTCTTATAAAGTTGCTGATTAAAAGGGATTGACTGATTACCGATCTAACCAAACCAGTTGAAAACATCTGTAACTTACCTCCATCCGAAGTCCTATAAATGGCATATTTGTGTCACACATTGCTACAATGTGAGCGAGAACTTTATTGAAGGCACATATTTCTCCAGACCGTTTTGGTTTCTTGGGTTCTGTGGTACACGGGTCACCAGACAGCTAGAAAACAACAACATCTTTTAGCAGGGTGCCATTTCTACCTACTGCAAAACCAGATCACTGTTTAAAACTACGAGCATGAGGGACACAACATGAAAGCTACCTGCTAAAAGTGAACCACGTAAGCAGCCCTTCCTCCAAGGAGTTACATGGCTCCTTCCTCCTTCATTTTATCTTCACAACAACCCTATGAGATAGGCTGAGTGATCCAGGGTTATGCAGTTAGCTTTACGGCCGAGTGGAGATCTAAACACACCTCTCCCTGGTGCTAACGCGATATTCTAACCCCACTAAGCTATTCAAAAATATTACATGTTTAGCATTCAACTGGCTGTTGAATACCCAAGACACCCACATATATCAAGAAATTACAGGACTTCCATCCTCATCACTGGGATTTTCACAACAACCTGAGCACTCCATCTTACTCTCATCCCCACAAATACGCAACAATACATTCTGATTTTATAAATCAGCTAAAAGTCTTATATTGAAATGCCTTTTTAGTCATTCTTTTGAATTAATGGAACATTTGAAGTTTGGAGAACAAAGAGCTCTTTCCCATAAGCCAACATGATAGAAAAGCAGAAAACCATTCAGAGGGAGAACGTTGCTAATAAAAATTAGGAAATACCTAACTAACCATTTCTCCTCATGCTCCCAAAAGACACAGATATTTTTGATATTTTCAGGAAGTATGAGAATATGTTTCACTAAATTCTTCTTCTTTCTGCACACAAATACCTGCACAAGTCAACAGTATGAGTTCTCTCAAAACAACATGACAGACACTGAACCAAACAGGTTATTGGCTTATGAAATGAGTTCTACTTTAGAACAAGTTAGTACTTTCAGTAGAAAGAAACCAAATCAATTTTTTAAAATGTAGAGCCTGCTGTCAGCTTCATACCTTCCGTTTTGTGCCACTTTTTGCTTGCCTCCTGCTTTTTGTGTCTAAAACCAGTTCTTCAATATTTGGTTTATACTGCTGTAGCAGAACTGCAGTTGCAGGGTTGTCATCTCCTTCAGGATAGCTCACAGAGAGAAAGTAATACTTGTATTCCAACTCTGTGGGGTTGCCGGGAACATCAAACATTTCCACTACCTATATTGTGATGAAAGAAATGACACTCATTTTGAAAAATGTTCCAGCTCATAATTGAAGAATCCTCTCCTTGCCCATACCACCAGTCACTAAACAGGGCCCCAGAAGCCAACGTGGAAATACCACCATGTCAGTCACTAAACAGGGCCCCAGAAGCCAACCTGGAAATACCACCATGAGCACTGAGCACAAGGGTACACAAGAAGTTTACATGCTCTAACACAAATTGTGCATTGTTTTTATTATTTTCACAAACCATGGCAGAGGTCAAACTGCAGCTGACAGAACCTATCTATTCTAAAATTCTTGCAAACAAGTGTAAAAAAGCATGAGTCATTTGTTGAAACATGAAGTGAAATTATTTTAACATTAATGATTTTGGAAACTATAGACAGTGTCCAAGTATATGATAACACCAAGTATGTTATAACACCAAATATAGGGCTGCCAGCCTCCAGGTGGGGCCTGGAGATCTCCCGCTGACAGAGATCAGCTCCCCTGGAGAAAATGGCTTTGAAGGGTGGACTCTGTGGCATTGTACTATGCTGAGGTCCCTCCCCTCTCCAAACCCCACCCTCTCCCAGATCAACCCCCAAAGTCTTCAGGTATTTTCCAACCCAGAGCTGGCAGCCCTAACCAAACAAGAGTTAAACTTGTGTTTCTTGAACAGCAATCCCTTCCTCACACACACACCCCTTTTTGAGGGGTGTTTCAACTGCTGATGGCAATATTGCTGAGGGGAGGGGGTGTCTGCTGTTCCAAGCAACTTTATTTAGACTGACTGCTACACATACAAATCTAACTTTTAATACTCCAGCCAACAGACTGTGAAGTTTTAGTTGGCTAGTTTCTTATCCTTTGGGCCAATGGCAAAATTGAAACAAAATTAAAAAGTAAAGAGTAAAATTAAAAATAGGAAAAATAAAATAAAAACAACAGGGGACTTGGAGCTGATCCCTACCATCTTACTGACTAGCAAAGCAATGAACTCATCCCAGTGGGTATCTCACAGGAATGCACACTTGGCTTGACCAGAGACAGACTTTCTTGCATCTCATGGCTTGGAAACCTTTCTCTGTAGCTACAGAGGGAGAAAACACTCGCTTGGTCTAAAAGTGAAAACAAGCAGCATTTCTTCCCTAAAGCAGAGAACTAATCCTGGCCTTTCTCCATGTCCTTGATGCAGGAGGCCTTTGTACCTGCAGATAGCATCTGTTTGGAAGCAGCTGAGTGTACAGTAGCAAGACACCTGCCTTGGAACCTCCCAGCATCTTGTGACTGGCCCCACCCCAAGGCCGTCACTACTCTTCCTCAAAATTTCAAGTGCCCACAAGCTCAACAAGGTTGTAAACTCCTGCCTTAGACCATACAGCAAGCCAGACCAGGTTCCAATTTCATCTGGTCCCTGGTGACTCAACCATGTTTTAATCAAAATATAATAGGAGTTTGCCCACTGTTTCAAAGTTTTCAAAGCTGTAAGAAAGTTATTCCAGACTGTCATATTTTGTCTTCATATTGTATGCAATGTGTGTGTAACATGTAAATGCCCTTAATAATGAAGGATTCTGAGAACACAGAAGTTGTCCATCACTGCAAGGAAAGAAAATCTAACCATTTGCTGGACAGGGAAAAAAGAGGAGACCATGACTAGCTAAAAATTGATGGTATGCTACGTGCTGGCAACACAAAGTCGTAAAGCTAAAGATCAAAGCAGTAATTATAACTAGCCTCTGTTAATTCATCTTCCACTTGACAAAAAGGCCCATTTTGCTTGCTTCATTCCAGAGACAAAGTTCATAGGAAGATTTGTGCATCACTTACAATGTAGTACTGTGGAAGTCGGGTGAGCTTGATGAAGAGCTTTTGATTGGAGAGAAGTCCCACAGGGTGAGCAGCATAATTAGCTAGCTGTAGCGTTTCACTGCTGACCGTGGGCAAATGTTTTATTGATTGTTTGCAACGCTGCTGCCCAAGCCAAAACCTTAATGGGAGAGAAAAGAGGGAAAAGACACAAAACCACTGGTATTCATACACAACACTCCTTATTTGCCTTCTGGCATCTACAATCATGTTTTTGACTATAAATAATCATACAGAAACCAGCTTCAACTGACAAACAAACCTCTCATGCAGCCACCTTACACATTCTGATTTGAGGTGCATATCCTAAGATGTTTTACACATACACAAAATGTGAAGTGTTAACTTCATCCAAGCATACTTGTCACAGAGTCAAGGCTGCCTATTGCTGCTTGTCCAGTATATATGTGACTGATCACACACACACACACAAGTATAATACAATCACAAAGTTCTGTTGGATTTTGTGTGCGTACATGGTCACTGGGTTAGATCCAGAGGGCTACAGATCAGGAAGGTAAAATGGTTGCTGCTGCGTTTTGCTGGCAAGAGCAAGAGGGGACAGATTTCACCTGGTTTTCCCCATTTTACTGTAGTTCTCTGGGACTGTGTGGCCTTTGCCTAAGTAGTTCCCATGACAACCAGCTTCAACTTTTCAAAGATCTTCTGAGCTGCTATGGGAAGTGGGAATGATTCACTTCTGCTGGAGCTTCACTGACCCAATCCTTTGTATTTGCAAGAGGACAGTTCTCTTCTTTGGACTACATAATTTACATGGGAGCTAAAAATATACCAGGAACAAACAAGTCTTTATATAAAGCAGCTTACAATCTATGAATTTCAAAAACAGAATTGATAAAATGAAATGGTACAGTCCGTGATGTTTATACCAAGCTCAATAGTATGTGGGAGACATCGTATGGTGTCAAAGCTATTTACCAACTGTGCACCAACGTCAATAGGAGTGATTAACTTATAAATTTATTCACAACTAGCCCTTCAAGAACTCTGATTAAAGGTTTTACAAACAAACTATACCTTAACATGTAACCATTTTGCACTAACTTGGAATCTAGGTACCTAATCTTGCTGATAAAAGATACGTTCAAGAAGAAGCAACCTGCACTATGATTTTGTTTGCAACCCTAACCAGATCCAAGGAAAGCATTTCGTTAATATGAATTTGTGCTACCAAGCTTGCAAGAGAGAGTAAAGCAATGCAAAGGAAGAAAAAAAAAGCCTTGGCTAGTTGCTAAATTGGTATATGTTTGGCAGGGTAACATCTCCCTGTAGCTACAACAGGGACTTGTTACTGGAATTCATAGCTTCATAATGCTGGAAGAGAGTAGAGAAGGAGCAGCAATAAAAAGCACATATAGATACACAGTTAAAAGTTTGTAATACTGCAGCTTACTCACTTGAGTTGCTGAAGCCAAGTAATGATACGCTTCATGTCATCATTGACAGACTTCTCTATGTCATCCAGTGTTTGCTGGTCTATAGAGAAATGCAGTTAGGGACTTCTCAAAAGTAGTATCATATACATTTATTTGAAAACATGAGATTGGGACTTTCAAGCAAGAAACACTAGTGAGTATACAACTGGGTACCCTTTGCATTCAAATATTTGGAAGGGAATCATATTGTGTTGGATCCAAATGTTAAATTTGGGTCAGGGAAGCTTGGCCAATACAAGGAGTCTTGGTACATGTGGGACAGACACATTCCACTGGTGGAAGGTTCCACTGTCAGAAGAACAAACCCTATATTGGGCGGGGGGTTGGACTAGATGGTCTGTATGGCCCCTTCTATGATTCTATGGGTCCAGCCCCCTATCACTTTTAGAATAACAAGCAAAACCTGAATGTTTCATATTTTTCCCCCTTTGGTCACTCAAGCTAACTCGTATTTCCTGTAATGATGCTGTACCACAGAAAGACCTCAGGTTTTGTCCGATTATACTGGGATCTTTTGTGGTCCATCCACCAAGGAAGACTCTGAAGAGGAAAGCAATGGCAAATCACATCTGCTTCTCACTTGCCTTGAAAATCCCTTGCTGAAATCGCCACAAGTCAGTTGCAATTTGAGAGCACATACATACAGTGAGTCCATATGAACAAAACAGTAAGTTAACTCAGAAAAGTAAAAGTGTAAGCCTTTTACAGTTCAAAGAGTACAAGAACTGCTTCACTGAGGCAGGCCAGTGACCCATCCAGCCCTAAAGTAA
>NW_015170893.1:279785-338854 GCF_001447785.1 Gekko japonicus | reverse complement strand
CTTTTAATACTTCTCCCTCAGCAGTTCTAGAGTGTGCTAAGCACTACGATGGATAATTCAAGCATTTTAACTACAAAATCTTCCTATTCCTATCTTTTACAATCTATTCCACTTAATGGCCGCTGTTAAGACATTGGCCATCTCCATGTGTGCTGGCAGGGAACCCTACAAATCATGCCTATGATTTTACTGGATTCCCTGTGGATCTGCATCCCACCTGGCAAAAAAATTCAATTCAATACAGCATTACTGGCCAAGATTAATTAATTTCATTTAGTTAGAAGGCCATGGAGATATCCCCCCACTGAACTTTGTCATCATAGTTAGGAGAATGCACTTACATGGAAGTAAAGTCTCATTTACTTACCAAGTCCATAAAGCATTAGTTGAAACATTCCAGAATGAAGGTCTACGAAGATGTGTAGACACTCAGAGCGACCACATGGCTCCAGAATAGGGATAACAAGTGTTGGGAGTGCTGTTTCTATAAAAGCTAGATTAAAAAATCACGAGTTAGTACACTAAGATATAATGTTCAGTCTGGTTTAATCAAGCAAACAAATCTACCAGTGCTAACACTGACTTTCCAGAAATTATTCTTTAATTGCAAGATAAATACTTCTGAATGAAAGCTATTTTATAGAATCAATATTAAGTTTTAATTGAGCATCAATAGAACATCAATAGAACAAAACCAATTGAATAAAAAACAATTATGCCATTTTGCACATTTGTGTTTGTTTTGTCTGGTGATCGCTTGCTCACTCACTTGAAAATACATTTATTGATAAAAGGTTAAACATCAGTCAATACACCCTTAGTGAATAAAGCCTGCTGCTTTTCCATATGATCTATAAAAATCTGGCACTTCTGTTTGGGGAGCCTGAATACAAGTATGACGGCACTGGGTCCTGTAACATAAGAACATAAGAGAAGCCAATGTTGGATCAGGCCAATGGCCCATCCAGCCCAACACTGTCACACAGTGGCCAAAAATGCCAGGTTCCATCAGGAGGTCCGCCAGTGGGGCCAGGACACTAGAAGAAGCAGTTTCATGTATAAAAGCAGTAAAATAGGGAACCTTCTCTCAGTAACTATATACATTATGCATTCTACATGAGAAACAGTTTTTGGGCACTCTCCCAAGTTCCATTAAATGCTAGTCGAGCAAAAAAAGAACTAAAAACCCACCATTGCCAGCAATTTCATTAGTTATAAAAATGCTATCCAGTCCAACAGACCAAGGAAAGACAATTCTAGTTATAGTATATACATAGCAGGGTTCTATCGCCTTCAAGAAATATGAAAGTGTCTGCTATTAATTTATTTTTAAAATAAAGCAAATTGATTTTCTGTGAGGTATCAAAGCAATATAAATCAAAGAAATCCCTCAATTCGAGCAAGAAGTTCATAGTACAGAAGAATATTTTCTTCTGAAGCAGATGGAGAAGTCTTCGCCCACCAAAGCTACCAATTTGAACCTTAAACAGAAAAGTAAATTTGGTGAGGCAGAGGAAAGTTGGCATTCGTCTGTTTTGCCCACTTCAATATTTATGTTTTGCATTAAAGTGCAAAACAGAACCACAACATTAAGAACAAATTCAGAGCATTTCAAAGACCACATACAATTGTCATTGGCATTGTAACCCTTAAGAATGGCTTTCAGTTCCTGGAGTTTCTGATGGGCTCTTGCATGGACACTATCTATTAGGAGCTTCTCTACAGACAAGTGATCTATCTGAAAAACAGAAGATAAAGCAGTTACTTCAAAAAAACAGTTACATTACTATTACTAAACCTAAATCTAAGCTCATAGTTGTAAATGGAGCATTTTGAGCTGAGATTTCCACAGCAGTGTAGACAAACATTAGTGATCATGATTTCTTTAAGTTTTTAATTGTTTGTAATACAATTCAGAATATTTACTGTATCTGAATGTTCAGTTATTAATGTAGGTAACCCTGAGCAAGTTTTAATGGGAGGGTGGCACATAAATATGCTAGATACATTTACTTGAAAAACAATTTCTTAATAAAATTATATATCAACGCCATCTTTAATATTTACCTTCATAGCTCTTTCAATTAGTTTAGAATTGCAAGTTGGAAGTGGAGGTTCATGGGAAATTTGCAAAGGCTTTGACACATCATTCTCATCAATCTTAATGGTGACCTTATGAAGAGACGCAGTTCCTGTTTTTCTCCCAACCACCTGTTGGCTTAATACAGAGATATGTTGACTAAGTGGCTAAGAGCCCTAAAAATACTGTTTTGGAATCTGAAGCATTTCAGTACTATGTCAGCCAGTTTAACAGCCTTGTAAACAATGGTCCGTCTTGCAGGCCCTGCGCAACTGTAAAAGGTCCCACAGGACCCCGATCTCTTCCAAGAGCTTGTTCCACCAGTGTGGAGCTGCTACTGAGAAGGCCCTGGCCCTAGTTGATGCCAGCCTGACGTCTTTAGGGTCCGGAAGGGTTTGGGTTTTGGGATCCTGACCACAGTGCTCTCTGGGGACCATGTGGGAAAAGGTAGTCCCTCAGGTAGATAGGCCGTTGACCATAAAGGGCTTTAAAGTTAAGCACGAGCACCTTGAAGCAAACACACATGGGGAGACCCAACAACAGCCCGGTCACCACATTCTGCACCAGCTGAAGCCTCCGGATTTGGGACAAGGGCAGCCCCATGTAGAGAGCATTACAGAAGTCTAGCCTCAAGGTGACAATTTCATGCATCACTGTCACCAAGTTGTAGCGTTCGAGGAGGGAACCAGCTGCCTGATCAGCCAAAGATGATAAAAGGCTGATTAGCAGTGGCTGCTACCTGGGCCTCCATCGTTAGAGGTAGCAGTGGCTGCTACCTGGGCATCCAAGAGCACTCCCAAGTTCCTGACCTCCGACACCAGCACCAACGGTACACCATCAAAAGTCAGGAGTGGCATCTCTACCCCCAGCCCTGAACAAACAAGGAAAGCCATTGCAAGGCAGACCCCTGAATCCCAGCATCAGCGAGGCGGTGGATGAGTAGTTGGTGGTCAACCGTGTTGAACACCGCCAACAGGTACAACAACAACAAAACTGCTGAATGTCAGCTATGCTGCCATGATGGGGGGTGGGATTCATTCTCTTCCTATGTCAGCCAGATGCTGCTTCTTTACTTTTGCTTCTGTACTTCTTGCTTATCTCTGACCTTGCAGGTTGATGGTGTAGTGTCTGGGTTGCCTGGAATCGTGGGAGCGCTTTTGGTTCCCAGCTGCGGCCTCTAACGGCCTGGGGACCCTTCTCCCGCACGTGGGAGCCTGGCTAATTGGCTTATGAAAAGGGGGGGTGCATACGAATACCCTATATCCCATTATGCTTGTAGGACCGTTGCCATTCTTAACAGTGACTATGTTAATGCCTCTATAGCTCTGCAATAAAGTATAACCTTTCTGATAAGCGTGTACTCCGTTGTTGGCTGTGGAACCTGACACTGAACCACCCCGATCCAGATGCCTCCAAAGGCTGTCTGTGAGGGTGACCAGTGCTGTCTCCGTCCCATGGCCTGGTTGGAAGCCGGACTGGAAGGGATCTAATATGGAAGTGCCATCCAAAAAACCCTGCAACTGAATCGCCACTGCCCTCTCAATTAATTTGCCCAAATACGGCAAATTGGAAACCGGCCGATAGTTGGCCAATTTGGCTGGGTCCTGAGATGGTTTTTTTAAGAGGGGGCGTACCACTGCTTCCTTGAGTGACTCCATCAGGGATGGTAGGGTACTGATTGGTGTGTTGGGCGGATGGTACACCAACCAAATAGCTAAACTTTCCCTGGCCTCCTACACAAAGCCAGTGTACTCTATGCCTGTAAGCTTTGGTGGCGGGAGCAGCTTGAAGGAGTAAGCCTCCCGAATGAACAGAGTCACTCCTCCCCCCTGCCCCTTAGTCCAGGATTGGTGGAGGACCAAGAACCTGGGAGGAGCCAGCTGGGAGAGAGGTACTGTCTTCCCATCTTGAACCCAAGTCTTGGTCATGAATGCCATTTACGTTTTTCATAGATCCTCTACCTTAGCAATCCTCTATAAATGGAAAATTAGAACAGTATGTGACAAGCTATACTATATATATTACAACCATTCCCTCTCATTCAAGAAAGCAATTCTTTCACTTACTTCCAAACAGAGAGGGACAGACATTTGCCTGCATGGTAGCGCTCCACTTGCACAAGGTCACCCCAACGTTCCCGAATCAACATTAAAGTCTGTGAATGTAGAACTTCCAGCTGTAGTGACAAGCAGAAGGAGTCTACGGGATTCAAGTTAAGTTAACACAGAAAAACATTGTTGCAACTTGCAATAATTTTTAGTAAAATATTTGCTCATATACTACAGGAAAAACTTCTTGTTATTTGAATTGTTCATCGCAAAGCAACATTAACAGCAGCAAATAATTTAAAGCTGTATTTATCCAACACATTACGAGCAGTTTCCTACCTCCTGTGTTTTTGCAATCTGTATTTTTAAAAAATCTAGCTTAACACTAAAATGGTATATCACATATATCTGAAATGTTTGCATAAATGCTGATAGACATGGTAAACTTTGGGGATCATATAAGTCTTTGTGGCTTATATATTATTTTATACTGTCATTCGAATTTCTCTTCAATTTATTCCCTCTTTTCTACTTTTTCTTAGAAATATCAGGGGGAGAAATGGTGTTTTATTTAGCAGGAAGATATGCTTTCCCAAAGAAATTATTTGATACATGGGCTCAGATGGCAGCAGTTTTTTCTCCAAGTCAGCCCTACATTTAATTTATATTTGTTTACCAAATGTATATGCTGCCTCCCAGAGATTTTGTCAAGGTGTCTCATAAAATAAAAGCCAGTATGAGAAGACAAAAAAGCCACTATCATAACAACATCAATGTTAAGGCAAGCTATAAAAGACAACATGAAACAGCCTAAAATGCTTCATAAAACAGCCCTCAAGCTATAGGAATACCATAAAACAAGATGGAACCTTTCAGTTAAAAACCAGGGGAAAGTGAGGGTCTCTGGGTGTTTCCCCTTGGTTCCCCTGCTTCCAGATTCAACTTTCAACTGACAACACAGAGAAAAGGCAGAAAGCAGCCAAGTACTGTCTACTGTGCATAGATTCAAACTCAGCTGAATGTCCCTTCTCCCAAGAAAATGTTTATTGAACTTCAAAACCATTTGTACTTTTTAAATTTCTGAGAGCAAACTTTGATATAAAACAGGACAAAAATAAAGAAACTTCCCTTGACAGTCAAACTTTCTCGCTCCCCTTGACAGTCAAAGAAAGGGATTGACAAATGAGCTTTTCCATCAGGAATGGTAAGGTAAGCATCCAGGTAAGGTAAAGTCATCTTCACTGATCTCCTCTCCAACTTTGCCTCAAGTAGCCCCAGCTTGGAAAAGGCCAGGAATAAGCTAATACATTAGCAATAGATGAGATCCAATAAACAGCTGCAGCTTCTGCAAGCTTCCACAAACTGTTCACCCAGCTTTTCACACAAGCCCTGTCGTCTGCATGTAGTTGTGTACCCGCTATACACATCTTACTTTGGGAACCGCTTCTAAGAGAAAGGCTATGGATACCAATTCATAACACATTTTTAGAAAGGATACGTAGGCAGTTGTACATGTCCTGCAATGGCTTCTCATCAGCAAAGAGACGAGACTGGACCAATTGATGAATGAAGCTGATTTGCATACTGTGAACCAAGGCTCGACCATCTTCCATTAAATTAAAAAGAGATCAATAATTTAATGCATCGTTGCTACACTTTTAGTAACATTATTACATTTTATCCCACCTTTCCCCTAAGCAGCTCGGGACAGCATACATGGATCTCTCCCATTCCCCCAGTGCATCCACACAACAATGCTCTGAAGCAGACTAGGTAAAGGGACAGATGTAAAGTGACTGACATAAGGTCATCCAGTGAACTTGAACACTGGGCCCTGCCAAGAGACTAGGCTTTTTCATAGTCTCCTGTTTAGATTCAAAACTTTGGTTCATGCTTGAGGCCTGCAGAACATGGAAAATTCCCACTAACCGAGCACCAAAATCACACTGACAGTGACTCAGAGAGAGAGAGAAATAAGGGTGGATGGAGACAGTTTACAGGTGCAAAGAGTGTCATCAACCCTAAAGGTTTCAAAGCCACCCTAAGAGGCCTGCACATTTGCTCTAGTTAACGCAAGGATTTACTGGAGCTTATTAGTCAGATCTAACTGCAGAGCACCAGATACTAATTGGCAATTTGATTGGTTATTTCACCTGGTTAGCAACACCAATGGTCAAGTGGGTCTACTTTTGGTCACTGGTCCTACTTTTGATTGGCAACCCTGAATCATGCCAGTGTAGGCTGTGAGGCATAAAGTAAGATCCTTCATTCAAGTCTTGGAGGTCTTGCCACAGCTTGAGGGCTTGGCTCAGCCTTTTGACTGGGGAGGGCCAGGATGGCAGGATACCTGTTGATTTTGGACTTGGAAATTATCTTGAACTCTGCCTTGTTAAGTACCCTCTGAATTAGAGAATCATTGTTTTGTAAGTATCTAGGACTAGCTATTTAGCTTTTGTTATATTATTCCCACTGTTCTTCGCTCTTTTTTGTATATTCCTGCACAACCTTTCAATAAAACACATCCATTATATTTTGTGTATTTTTGCATTTGGGTGGCTTCAATCTGAATACAGTTACATCGGCTAGGGCGGCTACAGCTACTGAAGTAACGTGTGTGAGTTGTCTTTGAGACTCACCCTGCAGGTTGACCTTACATGGGGGGTTGGTTCTGCTGCTCAGCCCCAGACTTCCTTGACAGCTCCCAGTTCTAATCTGATGCTTTTATCTATTGACAACATTTAAAGGTTTGTTCAAAGCCACATAGGGTGCTAGAACATAGTAAGTTTTTCTGAATGTCTGGAGAGCTGTTATCGATAGTGTCCAGTTTGAGAGCACACAGCAAAATGCTGAAAAAGACATCATTAATATTTAAGATGGCTCCCAGAAACAACACAAGTTACTTCAATAGAAGAGTTAATGGAATCTATCAGTGTGGGGCCAGCACTCAAATATAAAGCAGTATTAGATCCATAATAATCTGACTTTTGGCACTACCTCCAGTTTCTTTGTCTTCAACCAGAATTTCCAGTTTCAGAAGGCGCCATGGGACATCAGGGTCATCTCCCATCACTGTTAAGGTGGCTTCAAATTCACCCTCAACACGAAACTTAACACGGCCATTAACTAGAAACAGACAAAGGGTCTTTTAAAATGTTTACACAGAGGTCTTGTTTCAGAAATAAGAATGACTTTCAATATACAGCAATTTTTAATGGGTGTGCGCATACCACACATCTGTCCCTCTTTAAAAATTAACATTAGCTTTGTTAAAACCACATTCAGTCACAAACAAAGTAGTGTACAAGTATACAGAAAGTCTATATAAAACATTTACAGCCATATTGCACACCAGCACAAGATTGCAAATCAGAGACAGTGCACACTGTTATCCAGAAATCTACCTGTCACAAGCCTCACAAAATAAGACATCTTCACAAGATACTCAAATATGTGCAGTGAGGCAATTTACTGAGCTTCCAGAGGGAGAGTTTTCCCCACTATAGGTCCCACAGCTAAGAAGGTCAACTTGAGGGTGCTCACTCCTCAGTGAATTCACTTGCAATAACCCTTAAATCTAGAAGCCACATATGGGAGAAGGCAGGACCAGATCATGAAGGACTTCAAAAATAACAGCCAGCCCCTTTAACGGAGTCCAGAAGCCAAATGGTAAGCAGAGCTGTTCAACCACATGAAGCAAAGTATGTGCTCTACACCTCACCTCTACCCACAGACAGGCAGCTACAGTTTGTACCAGTTCATGGCAGCCCCACATATAGCACGGTGCTCTGGGCAAGGGCTTACCAAAATCTGAATGCCCGAGACAATGTCTTTCCTCCAGAGAACAGCACAGATGGCATTGCAGCTAGAATTGATAAAGTGTGCTCCTTGCCACCTAGACATCCAGGACCACGGCTGGATCCAGGACTATGCACAGATTGCCAACCTGTTTGTTCATGGATCCTAGGAAGTACAGACATTCCTACCTCCCCTAAGTCACAGTTACTATCAACAATTCTATTTTTATCTATATATAGTTTGCATGTGCTTGCTCTCATCCAGTCCAAGATAGGAGCTAAACAAGCTTCACGGAAGAAGAAGAAGAAGAAGAAGAAGAAGAGGAAGAGGAGGAGGAGATTGGATTTATACCACGCCCTTCACTTGGAGTCTCAGAGCGGCTTACAAACTCCTTTCCCTTCCCCTCCCCACAACAGACACCCTGTGAGGTAGGTGGGGTGAGAGAGCTTTGACAGAAACTGCCCTTTTTCAAGAACAGCTCTGAGAGAACTATGGCTTGCCCAAGGTCATCCAGCAGCTGCAAGTGGAGGAGTGGGGAATCAAACCCGGTTCTCCCAGATTAGAGTCCGCACACTTAACCACCACACAAAGAACTTATTTAGCCACTTTAACTTATTTAGCCACCAAGAATTTAGCCACCTAACCACTAACCCAAGAATTTATTTAGCCATAGCCAGGGCTATCAACTCTTTGAGTCTTTTGAATTTGTTCCTATGAACAGCATTCCCCATTCTACCCCCAATACATTTACATTAGTAACTGCTCTTTAATTTCCTGGGCATTCAACAACAATTTACCATACAGGAGGGAGGGCTGCTGTTTAGTTAAAATATCAGAATGTGTGTATGCGTGCGCATGCACACACACACGTCCCCAACTGTGTGAAGTTAGTCATGCAGATCTCTAGACAGTGGTACACTATTCAACTCCGTTTTAATCAATGTAAACAGAGTTTCTAGTGATAAAAGAACAAAGCTCCTGTGCCTTCATCAGCTAGTTTTCTATCAACATGCTATAGCTCCTAGTCATGAGTGATCCATAACTTCTCCTGTCATTTATTGTATGTGTGTATAAGGGTATATGTGAGAAAATTAAAAAAATTGCAAATAGACTAGACAAAGAAAACCAGAAAAAAGTAATATTCATCCAGGTAGTATCTTTTAACACAAAATGAGAGGATAAGAAAGATAGGAGCGGAGAAAAGTTCCCACACCTCTAGCAATAATGATCCATCTTTCTGGTTGCCAGTAAAGAATTTTTTAAAAAATCTCAGAGAATGCTCACATTTGTCCAAGGGCTCTAATCCCACCTTACTTTACTTAAATCTACCCCACAAACACTAATTAGCCTGAAGCAAAGTGACTGCAGTAACTTCAGTACTTACCAACTGTAAGATTTGCCAGCTGTGGTGGAAGATCTGTTGTCACCAGTCGATGGCGAAGAATCTGATTTAACTGATAAAGTGTATTCTGTTTCTCAATTTTTGTTATTGGATCAGGAGGAATTATTTTATCCTGTTAAAAACAAACACATTTATTTATTTTTGTTCAGTTTATTCTGCATTTCACTCAAACATTCAGCAACCATAATAAGATGTGGGAACCAATCTCGCAATCCATGTTACGGGTTTCAAAGCAACCACTCAAATTCCGTGCAATAAACTGCTTTTAGAAGAGGAAGGGACTTTCCAAAGCAGTTTGCCATGTGGTTGCACAGGGAAGGTACAGGAAGGGAACTAGTTTCACAATCCTTTGAATCCTGGACACTTAAACACACACACACAAACACATGCAGAGAGAGAGAGAGAGAGAAGCAAATTTTTTTGGCATATCCTTAAATTAATCAAGGTGATGAACATTGGAAAGAAGAGGCTTTAAACCCCTGGGCATGAGTGTACACAGCCTTTTCCGTCAATGTCACGCACAAGTAATTTTTTTCACAGCCTTTGGGTGCTGCAATTGACACACATCTTTGGCCAGCACAACCTGCCAACTAATCAGGCCTTCAACCAATACTTATCAAAACACAGAGATTAAATACTTGGCATTCATCAAGAAGGATGGAACACCTTCACCTGATGATTATGTGTGAAAATTGCCTTCTTCCCACCAAGGTACAGCAGTCTGACTTAAAAAAATATTTTAACATGAATTTTGGTCATTAAACCCTCTTTTAATCAAGGCATTATCAGAAATAAAACTGAAAGACTTTCCCATCTGTGCAAACTATGACAGGCATTTAAGGCAGTATATTACATAAATTATATTACAAAGCAATGTACCCTGATGCAAGTTGGCAGTCGTGGATATGACCCAGTTGTCAGCACATCAATAGCATAAGGGATAGCAAAGCTGGGCAGACGAGCATGAACTAAAGCATCTCTGGCTAGTGATGCTAAACGATCTGCAGTGTCAACAAATAAAATAGCTTGTTGATCTAGAACGCTTGATATCATCTGTAAAAAAACAACAACAGGAACTGCTCAAACTTTTTCAAGTTTTATAACTGACTGAAATATTTCTATCCAACCTCCTAACCCACAGATTTTCAACACAATACCAACCTATTTAAAAAACCCACACAGCTAAAGTACTGCAATCAAAACAACGTAATACAGATGAACAAAATATTAAACAAAAACAAACCACATTAGCAAGCTAAAATAAGCAGAAAGCAAAAGCAATTTTGAATCCCACTAGAAGCCTGGATAAGAACATTTTCATGTGGTGCCTGAAGCTCAGCAACCTACATGCCAGGCAAATGCGTACGTTAAGTCCATACATAAGGTGCCACAACAGAGAATACTTTGTCCCTTATAGTCAGTTCTTCACCCCTAATTCACTGCCAAATTTATAAGAGCAAATCAGTACTCTGTTCAAAATGACAAGTCTTTGGTGAAAGATATATTGTAGTGATTCCTTAAAACATGATTTAACCACATAGGTAAAACACTGATTCAACCTACATAGCAACGTAGATTGTCCTTATTAAAGATGAAGAAAAGATTCTCTTACAAGAAAATGTTTCAAAAATATATGAAGATGAAAAACAGAACACAGGACCTTTGCCACAAGGCAACTTGGTACTGGAAGTAATGTGAAAGGAAATCAAGTGACACAAGAAAGAGTTTAAGAAAGGAAGATGCCATGTATCCAGCAGATCAAAACCCGGGCTGTGCCACTGCAAGAGGATGTGCCCAGGGTCACACTCTGTCCCATCACCCTTCCAGGTACTGCTGGCAGTCCCATACAGGAGATGGAGAAGGCAGTGCTATACAGTGGGAGACCACAAGCTTGGAATGATGGGAAATCCCACATCAAGTACGTTCTGATCTTCCCAAGGTAGTTGAGTGCCATAGGCAAAAGTCAAGTCCACTTACCTGAAATGCTGTCTGGCTAAAGTGAGAGCTGGGGAAGAGGGAGGGGAAGAGAGAAAAAGAGTAGCATAGGCCGATAGTAGGATAGAGATTAAACCAGGGAGGCAAAGATCAGAGTCTGGCCAGGCCAACATTTTTGTAATGAATATAAATTATTAACCTGAGCCTTAAAAATAGCAGAAGAGATCATGGCTGAAATCTACAAATCTTAAGCCAGTACACATCCACTCACAGGCTTATTTCTATTGACTTCAAATGAGCCAAGCTAACCAATGGCAGAACACTGTATTTCTGCCAAGGAACCTTCTGATGTTCTACCTTGATGGGTTCAACAGAGATCTGGGCCATGGCATTGCAGGGGAGAGTGCTCCCTGCATTGTTTCCTTGGCTGTAAATATACACCTACTTTTAGAAGGGGAAAGATCATGCTTGCTCCCCCCCCCCCAAAAAAAACCAAGTTCAAACCAGCTTATAAAAATCCATTATCACTCAGAGAAATTATCGAGGGGGGGGGAGTTACCCACAGACTTTTCCCAGTGCCATAATCTCAATACACATGGAGGCTCACCACAAGTTGCTTTTTAGGGTGAAGATCATCACACTCCAGCACTACATACAGCCTGACGCTACACATTCTGTGGACTGTGCCATTTCTATAGTACTCTGAAGTACACAGAATGAGTTTTAGGAAGGGTCTTGGACAGTATCAGAATTTTCTGAAAAAATGCCATATCATTATGTTCATCATACCAAAATACTTGCAATAATGTAATGCTCCTCACTGTTTAAGACAAACCTACATCATGATACAGTATTTTGGCTCAAAGTATTTTGATTCAACTTACATTTTAATTTTAAAGTTACATAGTTGTCCATTTTACATGGCAACAGGTTGAATCCAAATGCACCTTTGTGCAACAGGAAGGCAGATCTGCTCATAGAAAGATGGGATGGGGGGGTTCTAAGAGGCCTGAGATATCTGGATTTCCCTCTCACATTGCTGCCTTATATCCTATGCTGATTCCGAGAGTCTCTCAGTGCTCAGCACAGCCTTCCAGGAGGCTGAAGACAACATGGGGAACAGGAAAAGATCTAGTCTGCAACATAGTTGCAGGGCTTCCACAGTCTGCAGACTGTGAAGAGTTTGCTTGGCTAATTAGAAGCAAAATGAAAGTATTTTTAACATTCTTTATTTAGAATTTTCTAATTAATTATCACAATTGTTGAACATTTGGAATGTTGACACACAAGCCTCACAGTTATCAGAATACAACATCCATCTGCTCCCATCACAATCTGCAAACTTTTCATTACTCTCAAGCTTACCGCACATTTTTCCACCTTTCCAGCATTATTTGCCCACTTCACCAAGGCTAACAGTCGAACGAAAAGCTGCCGGGTACGACTTGCAAACTGCACTATTTCTATTTTTCTGTAGAGAAACAAATAGCATGTAGAAAATCTACAATTCAGTTACTTTGACAGACATATACAAAGGCTTAGTAACAAATATCACAATTACTTTAGCCTTAGAATGCAATAACAGACTGACACTGTCAGCAGATACCTCAGTACAGGTATTTAAGATTGCAGTGCAGTCTCACTGACTGAACTAATGTAAATATATTCACTGCTGCATGAACTTGAGGACTTGATTCCAAATTACAGTTTCTTTTAATCATATACCAAAATTTTCTTTTATACTCTCTCACAAACTGCTTATTGACACAAGTAAGAAAAAATGGGAAATGCACACCACAACTGCTATAAGGTTACACTCTTTTAAGTCCATGAGCTTCATAGGGACTGCTTAGAATTACAGTGATCGACATAAAAATAGCACAGAGTGCCTTTAGCTCAATGACAAAGTCTGCCAAAGAGTATTAATTAACACATTAATGATTAATTAACAGTTTCAACAAAATGTACACTACTTAAGTTATAAAACACATTCTATTTTTATTTTCATTGACATTGGAGTTGTTGCCATGTAGTCGGTATATATTCGTACTATTTTAATTTTTAAAATCTACGGCATCCTTCAAAATTTACAGGGAATAATAGCATTTAAAAATACAAATGTGCTATGTAACAGAGCAGACTGGTTTCTGTGATTCCATTCCACTGGCACTAGTGGCATGTTTCACTGCTGACAGAAAGGAATCATAGGATCTGGCCCACTGTGTTTTGAATATTAATGATATTGATAGCCTTCTGAGATTTATATCTTGCAGCAAGCCCATGACAAGAATACAGACTTTCAGCAAAGATGAATTCTCTCATACAAAGGAGTCATGTACTGGCTGCAAAAATCATACCACTTGCTATCCCTGCATCCCCATAAACAACCAGCATTCATGCTCCTTCCCATGTATGAAATAAAACTGAGGCAATGAATAGACTTTGATCTACTGGAAGATTTCTTCAAGTGCAAGAGTCCTTGAACAAGCAGAAGAAACCTTCATGATAGCACCTTACACTAAGTTCAATATAACATATCCTTCCTGAACTATTTTCACACTTAGTAAGAATTTGTACAAACAATTTCTGGGCACTATAAGATAGGGGGGAAATGCTAGGTGTTGGACAAGATTATGCACAAGTGAGATTGCTCTAAATCCAGTAACAGTTCTGCTTGTGCATCACTGCATCTAAGCCAGTGTCTGTGGCCACTAGCTTTTGAAACAGCTTCTCAGAGAAATGTTCAACTCATTAAAACAACCAGGTGCAAAGTAAAAATAAGCTAGGGCTTATAACTGAAGACATCTTCCTGCTAGGGAAGGCAAAGGCCCTTTCACTTGTCCAGCATAGCTTTAGGAACTGGATTACAATAGTATAGTGATTCGCTCTCACAGAGTCTGCTCAAGTCAATTCTTTGGTATCTTACCTCCTTGGACTCTGCAAATATACATGAGACACCTAAAGCATTTGCTTTAGCTCATCATAATGCCATCTCATCTGAAGTATCACAGGGGAGATTTCGTCGTATTCCATATTCAGATCGTCTTTGCCCTTGTGGTCAGGGTAAAATTGATACTCTGTCTCACAAAATATTGGAATGTTGGTTTGTTACTGCTTTTAAGAACTGCTGGATCTGAACGCTTTTAACCTGCTCTCTGTTTAATAAACTTCAAGGGGATAATATCCCCTATCTGATGCTAGACAGTGATCCAAACACAACCTACTTGGTTGCCAAATTTCTGTTTAACATATTTTCCTTTAGTAAATAATGTATTATTCTTTTAGACATTGCTCAAGATCATCTGATCATAGGAGCTCAAAAAGGAAAGACTTTAATAATCCCTTGCCTTTTAAACAGTTTAATTTTTGTGCTGTTTCTGCTTTATTCTCACTGCTTGAGCTATTTGCGTTTATTAACTGTACCTTTATCAGACTTTTTTTTAAAAAAGTAATAAACTTTAAACATGATGATAAAATATTATTATCATTTTGGGAGAGCTATGGAATTTTTTGCTGTTCAATTTTACTGGAATATTACCAGTAGAATTGCATTCAGTTATGCTGGTTAATTAAAACATATTTTAAAGCAGCTGCAAAGCAGGAAATCCATTTCACAGAGAGTTACAAAAAATGACAAAGTATTCACTATGATACATTACTAAATACATTTTTATCCCATCATTCTTCCATAGGATTCTCTAACAGCCCCCCACCCAGACCTGCTTAGCTTCAGCAAGACTGCTGTGTCATGAACTTACCACAGGCTGGAAGGAACCCCAATGCAGTGTCAGGACATCACATACAATTTGGTGCTCTAGCAATTAATATTCACACCGTCTCAGTGAGAATTCCCAACTACTCTAGTCTGTCTACCATGACTTAAAGCAGCATATTCTAAGTATTCTCATAGAGGCCTTATTAGCCTTTAAATAATATTAAACTAGCTTTTGAAGCAAAGTTCAGATTTGACTAGCTAGACGAAAGGCTGAAGTGTTACACTAGGCATACTTTGGTATACAAAGGAAGAGAGGAATTAATAGGCTTTTTTGAATAGGCATAAAATATTTCATTATGAAGAAAATCTTTTTCAAAAATGCATGCACCCAGGTATACATATACCACATCAACACAAAATGCAAGGTTTGAACCATTTAGCTAACATAAAACTGGAAAGCTCATCATTTGGAAGTGAATTCTCAAAGAATGCAAGCAAACAGAGATGATTATGCACCAAAAAAAGTATCACTTCACTATAGTTTAGCACTAACAATGGTTCTATTACAGAGATAGCCACATTTTTTGTTGGCAAGAGCTATTTCCAAGTGGAGGTGGTGTCACCGGGTCCCCCGTGAGCACCCGCAACCCAACACAGCTCCAACTTCCAGCCAATTCCACAGCTGGAACTATGAAGCTGGAGGAGCTGCTATCACCACTTTACATGGCATTCCCACCTTGTGCCAGCCCATGGAGTGGCAGGGAGTAGCCACCAGGGCAGCTTTCCTGCTGTGACTTTACCCCTGGCAGCTAAGATGTGAACAGCCCGGTGACATCACCCTCCTCTCATGCTGGTTTAGTGCACTGCAACTGAGTGAAAATGCACCAGGAGGAGAACAGCTCACAAGAAAGCTGCCCAGCACTCATTTGTACTCGGGCTTCCTGCAGCCTTAGGAACAAACTGCAGCAACTACTAGTCTATCGCAATTGACCAGTTAGAGGCCCCTCTGTTTTTTGCCTTAACACTAGTTAGTATTCCAGAAGTACAAGTCAAATCATGGTATAGCTTGTCAAGATACACATATACCTAACTAGGGTAAGACTTAAGGAAAAACAAGCAAAAAGGCAAGATTGCAAAGTGGTTTCACCTCCCAGTTTGTAACCAATACCTTAGCCATTATTAAAATTCTATTCTTAACTATGGTTAACCGATAAGTCAGCATACAGGTGTCATTTCAAAATTGTCTAAGCAAGTCTATTCCTTATCATATGCTACTTCTAGCTGAAGCACAGAATCTGAGGGAATATGTTTTAGATTTGAAAACTGAACTCTGAGCTTGCTGCCAAAACAGGTTATAATTATTATGTAGTATGTCCAGATATCAGCCCTGACTTGGATAACCCAGTCAAGCCCAGTCTTATCCAATCTTAGAAGCTAAGCAGGGTTGGTCCTGATTAGTACCTGAGTGGGAGACAACCAAGGAAGTCAAGGGCTGCTATGCAGAGGCAGGCAATGGCAAACCACCTCTGAACATCTCTTGCCTTGAAATCCCTATGGAGTTGCCATAAGTCACCTGTGACTTGATCGCACTTTTCACCACCACCACTTCCAGATATTAGTATTTTAGTTGCATATTCTTTCTTTCTTTTTATCCCATTGTGTGACTTGTATTCCATCTCTTCCTTGGGCTCAATGCAGTTGAGCACAAATAAACAGAATCCAGGAAATTAGATTTTTGCTATCTTCTCCAGTAGCCCCTTTGTCCACCTATCCCAAGAGTGACATGGAATAAGCACAACGGGGATGGAACAAGAGCAGAGAAATCAGTGGAACCCTCCCCCCACTCTTTTATTAGCAGAATAGCTCACACAAGAAAGAGGGGGAGCAATGCAAATTCTCCTTTCTTCCTGCAGGACTGTTCCCAAGTACAGGCTGCCGCTAAGGAGAAAAGCATTAAAAATCCCTTTTGTAAATTCACTCTGTTCATGTAAGAAAAGATTCAACTCAGTATGGTTTGATTTTTATACTATGCATTCAGTAAAAATGGGGTAATTTTACTCTACAACATAACAGTGATTCAGTATAATTTCAGACCTTTCTCCTCCGACAAATCTTAGTGAAGGACCCATTTCATCCAATTATTACTCAGCAACCCCTCCCCCAATAATTAAATTTGATAAAAGTTAATTGTAAACATACATACCTAGTTTTTTAAATAGACAAGCCTAGTCATTACTTACCTTTCCATATCAGTCTTTCTTGGTAATCTGTTTTTGTTTAAAAAAAGAAGAAGACAACAAGATATGATATCATGGAGATGTTAAAACTACAGTTTACAAGAAGGTGCACATTTCACATCCCATCAATTATGCATTATGTTTAACACAATGGACTACATTCAATGGCACTCTTATAAGCCATTCTGTTTTGAAACTAATAATTTTGTTACTTTAAGCACTGGCATTTGAAGTTTCTGCTCTTTTGAATTAATGATCTGCTTACATTAATTGTTAGTATTTAATGTTCAAAGGGCTTACTAAAGTACAGAAACCTAGAACACTGAACTTAAATAATTGAGTCACACTTCACAGATTGTAAATAACTTGCTATTTACCATTACAATGTACAAAACCAGGCTCTGTTACTAAACGTATACCAAATCTGAAGTTGCTCTAGTTCTCTGACAAACCTAACAATCAGATGTTTTCCACACTACTTACTCCACAATGTCCACTGCCACCATTGCCAGGTGAGGGAACCACACAGGAAGTGATTCTTGATAGCATGCCTTTCTTTTCCCATTTCACATCCTCCCCAAAAACAGTACTATAACTATGGTAAACAACCTGCCACTATAAAATGTGGATTAGCTGTCATTCAGCTTCACAATTCTAGATCTCAGTAACCTGTATCTTTACCTTTACTAGCAACATTATGAAGTGTCCATAAACTCCAAGTCACAGTACTGATTTTTTTTAATTCTTAAGAGTATATAATTTCAGCACAAGCAAAATTACATGTTCTGCTCCATCACCAAGAAACTATATTTATCTATTTAGGAAGTGTACATGCCACCTTTCACAGTTGTTTTCAAACATTTTTGTAAGGACCCTCACCAAGAACATAAAAGTCTGCTGCTGTAACCCACAAAAAACCTAATAGTTTGAATTCATTTAGACCCACTGAAATCAGTGCAGTTTAACTTAAACATATTTCATAACAACTGGTTTGAAGTAAGGCCGCAGATGTAATTAGCATGTCAGATGAGAAAGAGACATGGAAGCGTAGAAACTAATCGGCTTATTAAAACGTTAGCTTTCATAGCAAACAGTTTACTTCATGGTATTCCCGAAAGAGTTGCCATGCATGTTGTAGTACAGTCAATTTTAATGAATTAAAATATCCATGAGTAAAACTTCATCCGACCCCATCTGCATATTAATTACTCAAACTATTGCATACAATACTCTAGAAGGCAGGCAGGTTATATAACTGTCATGTACTTCTATATATACCTTCCAGCTTTAGGGCATAGTCTGTACAGCATTTAAGCTATTTACAGCATTCTGAACTAATCATGCAGTGGTGTACTGCACAACACCATTTAAACCACTATTATAACAAGCAACTTACTCCATAAATACAGCCAAAATAGGAAGTAACATACTATCCCCCCAAAACAGCATGGATGCCATGAGTGAACAGGTGAAGGGATGTGTTTGGAGCTAAAGTGCAACATCCTGCTGGGTCACAGCTTTCTATTCTGCCATATAATTTTAACCTGACAAACATGATCTTTTCTTAGCTAGTTTAAGCAATGCTACTGTAGCAAATGCAATACTATTTACCATCACAAATCACAAAGCCAGGCTCTGTCACTAAATGTATACTCAAATCTGAAGCTGCTCTAGTTTTCTGACAAACCTACTATTCAGATGTTTTCCACGCTAGCTTGCCCATTCTCATTTTACATTTTCAGGGGTACATTTAAATTTTAGGCATCCACCTGAAATCACAGGGCATGAAGACACCTGGGATATTGTTCAAGCCAAAAGAAGCCATCTATCATCAGCACCATGTCCCTTTCCCTCAGATCGTTTAGTGGACTACATGGAGAGCTGTTATGAGAGAGCCTAGAATAGGCAGGCCCCTCACCAAGAACATATCTAGGGGAGAGAAATTCACCCAAGGCTTTTGGCCAACAGAGCATAGTCTTTATTAAGAATTATCATCCTGATGCCCACAAGAGCAGATCATGCAAGCACCGTGAACAGGATACAGAATCCTTCCTTTATAGGATAAAGTAGGCAAAAGGTCGGGGTCTGGAATTTCTAAGAGAGGTCATCAATTCTGTTCCCATACATAATTCTCTCTATCCTCTGTTGAGAATACAAATAAACCATGAAACTTTCCCCTGAAAGATAGTGTGGCACCAACCCTTGATTTAGAGAGTGTTGCTAAGGGTACAGAGATTAAAAGAACAGATCCACAAGGGGAGGGGGTGTCAGGCAGGAACACAACATTTCTAAAAGTTGGGTAACCAACATAGGCTCATAATTATAAGGGCCGTAAAATTACTTAACGGGTACTGACCGGGGGAGGGGAGTTTTAAGAGAGACCAAGATCACAGGGGGATCTCTGTAAAGTAAGGCGGGGGGTGGCGGACAGGCGAGAAGGAAAGAGATGTGAGGATGGGGAAGAGATCAAAGGAACTCACAAGTCTGCGAGCACGGTGAGTTCTGCGTAAGTGCGATGCAACAGGAAATCTATGAGAGTGCTGAGTCGGTAGCCGGGACTGGCTGCAGTTGCCGCCGCCCCTGGCGGTGGCGGAGCCGGGGCTGAGGCAGGCCCACCCCCAGCCGGGACCAGCTGGTGGCTTTCCAACTGCACCGGCGCCATCGCGGCAAAGGTAGAAGCAGAAACCGAACAGCTGGCTGTAGTAAGCCCTCAGAGCCTAGTCGACCCGATGACAGAGGCGGGGAAAATATAGAGAAGCAGCAACAGCAACCACGCTCACAAAGCGCATCTTGGCACAAAAAAAACTATTGCTACTACGACTGCAGCAGCTGCGGCCGACGCCGCCATTGCCAGGCGAGGGCACCACACAGGAAGTGATTCTTGATAGTGACGGACCGGAAAGAGAGCTCTTCCGGCAGCCTGTAAGCGTAGCAACGGGGGCGGAGAGATGTTCGGTTGCCTACAATTCTCGGCGGAGTTCTAGGAGGGGCGCCAGAGATACAGCGACGGCTTAGGAAGGATGTCGGTGTCGTCATTAGAGCCTCCACCTTCGTTGAGGATGTAGACGAAAGGGAGTTTGGGGTTGTCACGTCTTTTGGCAAGGCCTTTTTTTTGCCTCTAAAATTCGTCTGTTCGTGATAAAAATTTGCATCTGTTGGATTTCAGTATCTCATGCTGCAGTTACCCTTGTCAGGAAACAGTGACAACCCTAGACAATATGTAGCACATCTAGTCAGATTATTGAGGCCGCAATCGTTTTATTTTAATGTCCATACACATTTGCCATCCAAAGCAATTGGGATGCCTGGCTCCAAGCTCATGGCCCTTTTACTCAAGACAGGGTACCCTTGTCGATTCCATGGGCCCGCTCCAGAGTAAGTACAATAAAACAGTCACAAATAAATGCCTTCAGTGGCAGAAAGAGTCTCAAAACTGAATGCACGTAGCACTAATTTATAATAGTGAGCTGGGGTGTTGCAATGCCTATGAGTGCTTGCTGGAAGCTCTTGTAAACCGTGGCCTCAGCCAATGCTCCATCTAAGCTGTGGAGTCTTGTGAGCAAAAATTCTCCTTTGTGAGCTACTGGCATTAAAGTTATGAGCGAGCGATTTGGCTGCTGCATAAGTTGGTTTGCTCTGGAGCCATCCTTCCTGAGCGGAGACAAAATGTGACCCAGAGGCTAAAAAACGGTGAGCTAGCTCACACTAACTCATCTTAGAGGGAACACTGGCCTCAGCCAAGATAAGCCTCTGCCACCCAATCTGAAATATGGGATAATAATACCAGACTATGGAATAGGGTTGGTTGTAGGGATTAATGAGAATGTATTTAATCATTATAAAGAAGTATATCAATGCTAAGTATCCCAATTATTGAATTATACTACAGAAACGTCAAACTGTATATGACTGACGGGCAAAAAAAATGTTTCACTTCCCCTCCAACAGGAGGCATTTCCAATGCAGTACAGGGTCAGTTTCCTTTAAAAGAGAGTACTGGAGATCATTGCAATTTGCTAAGAATCTGTTCATTTATAGATGTTCAGTTGTGCAAGTATTATGAAAATTTGGTAGAAGCAAACACACAGCAGCAGACAGTACCAAATTCATAATATCCCTGTGGATTTTGCCATTCAGCTTTTAAAATGAGAAGCTGCTTTTCTCTATCCCTGGCCCATACTTAAATGGCCCATCCTTTCTAGGTCTATGTGTCACATCACACACAGAGACTTGAATCATGCAAGAGAACAAGGACCTACTTGGTGGGGCAATTTGGAGACATATGGGTTAAGCACCAATGTCTTGTTTCTGCTGCCACTTTTTCACTCCATTCCCCTCTCCTGAAGCTGTCCTTTGTTTATTTTTTAAAAAATTATTAGGTTTCAGATATATACATGCTCATGTTCTGTGTAGACAGCCTTGTATTTCCAATTAGTGTGCTTCAGGATTGAGGTACCAAATTGTTAAACATTAATACTTTGTTTCAGAAATTTATGTGGGGTTCCTCACCACCAGGGATTTCTTTAAAGAGGATTCAGCTTTCATTTAGTGAAGGAGGATTTGGTATCCCTGATTTTAGCTTACTTGTTAACCTGTAACTATCATTGGGATTGCTTCTTGAAGTTGGACTGTCCATCTTGGGCTCTTTTGGAGGCATTTTCTGGTGCACCTCTCTTAGTGGAATGCATTAGCATCTACTTATGCTAGAGTGGATCCCATTCCTCCTGTAGTTTCTACAACTTGAGAACAATGGTGTAAAATGGCATGACAATATCAATTTCGATCCATTTTCACATTCTAAATTAACATTATGGGCCAATCCAAATCTAAAAACTGGGAAGAAATATTTTTTGTGTGGAAGGCTTCGACTGCTAAGGGGATTTTTACATTGAATTAGTTGATAGATTATGAAGATGAATTTTTGTCACCATCTGTGGAATGCCAGTATTTACACTTGCAACATTTGTTGGAATGTAAATATGGCCCTGCAGTGTCTCAGGATCCCCTTTGGCTCCTGGAAGCTCTAATTGAATCAAGGCAGAAAACAAAATCTACAGTATTTGTTTATAAATATTTGATGTTAATTAATAAATAAGGAATTAGATTGCCCTATGTTGCCAAAGCAATGTGATATGGCCTTGAAGTCTATACCTACTCTCTCTTCGGGTCTTAAGTTGAGACTTATTCAGCAAAAAATTATGTTTAGGTATCTTAAGATCTTCTGATCCACTGCCCCGCCAACATGGGAATATGGGGGACTGCCTTGCAATAGCTTTCTCCAGGGTTGGGGACAGAGGGTGGGGGGGAGAGGACCTCACCACAATACCCACTAGTTTGTGGTGCCCCTCAGGGGGCAATTCTCTTTCCAGTGTTATTTGACAGCTACATGCACCCCCTCATCCAGTTCATCCGGGGATTTGGGCTGGGTTGTCACCAGTACACTGATGATACCCAGCTGTATCTGTTGATGGATGGCCGGCTGGACTCAGCCCCATTGGAAGCCATAGCTGGTTAGTTGCATCAGAGTTGGCTGCAATTAAATCCATCTGACAGAGGTCCAGTTCCTGATTCGGGGGGGGGGGCAGACTTGGGAATCTGCCTCCCAATCCTTGGTGGGACATGGTTAGTGGAGGTCCAGGTCACCAATGCTGCCAAATCAGTTTTTTACCATCTTCGACTGGTTCGGCAACTAGTTCCCTATCTCTCCCCCAGGGACTTGGCTACAGTGATCCATGCAATGGTCACTTCCAGGTCTGACTACTGCAACTCGCTCTATGTGGATCTTCCCTTGAATCTGACCTAGAAACTCCAGCTGGTACAAAATGCAGTGGTGCACCTTCCGACTGACATCTGTGCAGGCGTGAATTCAGCTGGTGCTGCGCCAATTGCACTGGCTACCAATTGAGTACTGGGTCTAGGTCAAGGTGTTGGTGTTAACCTTTAAGACCCTATGTGGCCAGAGTCCATCATATCTGTGGGACCGTCTCTCCCCATATGTGCCCCGGAGAGCTTTACACTTGGCAGAGCAATATCGACTGGCAGTCCTGGGCCGAAAAGACACCTGCTTGGCCTCGACTAGGGCCAGCACCTTCTCTATCCAAGCCCCAGTCTGGTGGAACATGCTCCCAGTTGAGATCAGGGCTCTGCAGGCTTTATTACAGCTCTGCATGGCCTGTAAAATGGAACTGTTCCACTAGGCTTTCAGCTAACTGGTGGGTGTCTATTCATTTAGGCCCCTCCTTCCCAAACTGCCCTCACATCGCCTTATGGTGCAGATGGCAGTCATCACCATCAATTGTAACAAGACTGTTTATCATATTTCTGCTCGCCTGATCTTCAACACAAGCTGCACAACTGATTATTGCTGGCCTATCATGTGTCTTTTACTCAGGATTCTTATTGTTATGGTTTTAAGAAGTTGTTTTATTGTTTATATCTCTGTTGTGACCCGCCCTAAGCTTGCTTGTGGGGGAGAGTGGGATACAAGTTAAATAAAATAAAATAAAATAAATAAATATACCGGACACGACAGCAGCTCTTTAGCAAAAGATTGAGTAAAGTATCTAATTGTTGCCATCGCAACTTACAGGACGTGTCCCTTAAATATGCTTTGGGTAGGCCCAGGCATTCATTTTTTTTCTGGGAAGAAGTTATTACTCATATCAATTTTATATTTGAATGTTCACTGATTTTTGAGGATTCTTAAACTATCTGCACGTCTCTTGGAGAAAATGGACCCTCCATGTCCTTACTACAGCTAAAAGACTCATATTACAATATTGGAAAGTTAAAAGTCCACCTCCAGTAAATCAGTGGATTGAGGACCTTAGAATTCTATCAACATTTGAACACATAGCATATAGATGGAAATTGCATATGGACTTGTTTTTAGATATTTGGAAATGATTTATAGAAATTTAAGTGTAGATCTACCACTGTTGTTGTTATAATGTTGTCTTCATTGTTTTTTCTTTTCCTTTTAAAATCTTACTTAATTGCTGGATTTTAATTCCCCCCCCCCTTTTTTTCTTTTTTCCTTCTGGAAAGAAAGAAAAAAAGGACTTGCAGAGTCTGACTATGTAGTTTCAATGCTGTACAACTTAACATCATTGATAAACATTTTACTTTCAAATAAATACCATAGAACAACATACAAATACCTTGTGGCTTCAGCAGCTCTCACTAGTGGGTGTATTATTTCTAGAAAATTCAATTTGCTCTCACAAATGTTTGATTTCTCAGTTGTGAAGGGCTTTATTGTATCTACAACAGAGCATTCTTTGCATGAACAGTGGAGTTAATTAGTTTCCTATTTGTGATTCTTTTTTGCCTGTTGAAAATAGTGAGGGGTCCAAATATAATTATGTTTAAAATGACAGCTTGAAAAATGATAACATTAATTTCTGTTTTTTTCATTTGCTTTTTGGACTATTCAGACTGCATGTATTTAAACTGCAACTACTGTTCAGAACTGCATGATCATTTGCTGGAGACTACCCGTGCCTTACATAAGTTGTAAGAGCAGAGGTCATTTCGGGGGGGAATGCGGGGGAACACAGTTCCCCCAGGTGAGGTGCAGGGGGCGGGGCACATGACGAAGCCCCGCCCCCTGCTTCCGGCCGCCCCGCTTCCAGCCCTCATTCAGCCAGGAGGAGGCAGGAGAAGAGGGAGGGTAAGTTGCTTCCTCCCCGCCTCTCCCCACCCCTGCCTGCCTGGGGCCAGGGAGGGCCTTGGCGGGGCTTCCTCGCACTCCCGCTGGCCTTGCAGGTCCACCGCCGGGCCCCTGATGTCAGGGGGTGTGGCATATGCTAATGAGTTATGCTAATGAGTTCCCCTAGCTCTTTTTCTACGAAATGACCCCTGTGTAAGAGGGAATATGCAGTGATCACATCAAATCCCACCCCTACCACATTTTAGCATTTCATGCACAGGCCTAAAAGTTCTGATTCAAATAAAGTATAATTTAGTTAGTTAGTTAGTTTGACTTTTAGCCTGCCCTCCCCTGTGCAGCAGGCTCAGGGTGAGTTATAACATTCTTAAACATACAAACATTTAAAACAGAATACAAGCTATAAAACAATTACAGAATAATATTACTATATGAAAATCCTTAAGAGGCACCAGTTAAACAGTTTGATGAACTGGATGAAAGTTCAAATTCTGTGCTAGAATAGGAAAAACTGCCTTGTTGCAGTTTGGACTTTGGCAAGACATGATAGCAGAATACAAGAAATGTGTGTGCATCACAGACAGTGCTGACTCTGTCCTACCACTTTCAGCTGTCTTAAAATTATGTATCCAGCCTTGTGCTTACTTTGTCTCAGACCAAGCCCATTCTCAGCTTACACCTGGGCTACTTGGGGTGACTGATGTTCCCAGGCAGCTTTTTTGACAGCCCAACAAATTACTTCTAAGCTCACAAATAGCTGCATAAAAGACAGAAAAGTTAACAATATTCTATTGCAATTTTAGTCTTGGGATATTCCTGAAACAGAAGTGCTTCCTGCAAGAGAAGACGTCCAGATCCTGCCAGATAAATAAACAGCTGTAAAGTCTGGGAGGAGATGATTGCTCCCTGCTTCTAATTTATTTAACCGAAATCCACAATGTCACATCCAGCTATTGACAGCGGGAAAACTCCAGCTCTACAAAACTGGGACATAGCCAGTAAAAAAGATGATGAGGAAAAATGGCTGCAGTCTTTGTTTTTTCTTAACTGCTCACAGGTGGGTGGGGCTGCTTGGCTCAGGACCACTTCACTATTGGTGACATTTCCCCCCCTGTTCTAACATATGGCCCCATTCTTGTGAGGGAATTCCTAGAGACATGGAAACATTTTGTGCCAGTATGCTTCCTGAAGTATGTGCTGCTAGCATGAAAAATGACTACATCATCCAGTTCCTCTATGATAGGCAGTACTACACATTTGGGCCAAGAGGCAGAATAAAATCAAATACATAAACGAGCATGCAAGCAGCATGCTCCACAAATCAGATGCTGTGTACTCTAACTCTTGTGAAGGTGGATCTTAGTCAACTGATGGAGAGGCATTTTCCTCAGAATTAAGAAAAAAATATTAGGGGAGGGACAGTGAGGTAAGAGGGAACTTGTTATAGACAGCCCTGCTTCCATTTCTTGGAATATTGTCGTTGTTGACTATGAAAGACAGTAGCCTTAAGCACACTTTCTTAGAGTTTAATTCTACCAGAAGGACTTTCTTCTATATTAATGTGGGGATGACTGAGATATTATCTAGCTGATGCACCTGTGTACAAGTCCCAATACAGTAGGATGATTGTGACTTGAGTGCTAGTGCAGTACATATCAGTGCTTCTGCATTACTGCTTACAGGCCCTGCAATAGAGCTCAGCAGCAAGGGATCCAAACAAAAGACCTTTTCAGGCTGTGTTGAGGGTAGGCCAGGGCTGCTAGCAATGCATTACTTGGCATCTTATGATCCTTTTATTAGCCCTGGAACCGTGAACAGAGGCACAACTGTGCACCACAGTTCCCCTGGAACAAGAAGAATATATCTGACAAGTGGAGGCAGAACATTATGCCTCAGTTCCACTTGTCTTGAACAAATGTCTGTGGCTTTGCAGTGCAGCAGAGGAAGTCACTCCATATAGTAGAGCAGTTTCTGCCCTTTCTGTGATAAGTTTCTGCCCTTTCTGTGACTCGGAAATATACATTTTATTTAGTTAGGTATAAAGGTGTGAGTTGCATATATGAAGGTATAAATATCTATTCATACCTTCATATATGCAACTCACACCTTTATACCAACTAAATAAAATGTATATTTACGAGTGTATTTTACTGAAAGGAACACTGAGATCCAACATCCAGTGTTCCCTCTAAGCTGAGTTACTGTGAGCTATCTCACAGATTTTTAGCCTCCAGCTCACACATTTATGTCTTAGCTAAGGAAGGTTGCTCCAGGGCAAACTAATTTATGCAGTAGCCAAATCGCTTGCTCACAACTTTAATGCCATTAGCTCACAAAGTAGAATTTTTGCTCACAAGACTCCACAGCTTAGAGGGAGCATTGAACATGACAGGCTACCCCAGAGCCTTCTGTTCTACAAAGTATCATAATTTACAGCCCAGGAAATTACAAGTGAATTTACCTTCCCAGCTACATGACCTGCATATGCATTATGAGAGCACTACAATGTGCAGTTCTGTAAGTAATGCTTAAATAGGAGCAAAATAACATTATTTCTCGACCTCACATCTTAAGAAGGCTGAACAAAGGAAGAAAAGAGGCCTTGATGTGGCCAAGGGCAGCAACCCGGTGATTAATTACACTGGTCAGTCCTCACCTTTAAAAACTTGACAATATCATCAATAACTCTATTGTTTTTTCCTGTCTACTTCTTAGTACTATTTGAAGAATTTGAGAGCAAACTGAACGTAGCTTAACATAAAAGCATTTATGAAGAAGCTATTTCCTCTTCGGGAACTGCTGTGGGGAAAATACCAAGGAAAGTAAAACTGATTAGTCATACCCAGCAAGAGAGGGATTGCAAGCTGTGAAATATTCTGCCCAGTGGTCTTGGCCAAGTTATAAAAATCTTATATTGAATCACTGTTGCTGACCAATACATTTATGCAGTAAAATTAGCCCAGATGTCAGAAAAGCCAGTATACTTGGATTTAAGCTGATCCCCCCCCCCCCCAAGACCTAAATACATTTACTGGCAGCAAATGTATTTCATTGGAACATACAGTCAAATAACAGTGTTTATGACCACAGTTTTAATGGTTCAGTGAAGTCAATCCACTATAAATCCAGTTACAGTAGTTTAACCTGGACTGTAACTGGGATTGCCAGTGGGGGGCAGAATAAATATTCTATGCCCATTACAGATGCATAACCAGCAGAATCAACAGCTTAAGCATCCCACCTGTTGATTTCTGCCAGTCACTTGTTAAAGTCTATTTTAAAAAAGAAAATGTTACAGTCTTAGTTACGGTGGACCACTGCTTAAGGTGAGAAAAGTACAATGAAAGGTATTTACTTTAGAATTGTTTAATATTGTTTAGATTGTTTAATATTGGAATTTAAGTTATGTTAGGAAATCAGTCTGATAGTCAATAGAAAGAAGGATTCCATGTGGACTCCCCCCGAAGGCCGCAACACCACACTGGGCCTATATAGAGAGTACTTCCACTGCCAGGCCCAAGCTGAATTGATCAACAAAAAACACTACTCAAGATCAATTCTCAGCCTCACAGAAAAGAATGCCATAAGTAGCCTGAAAAATAATCCAGATATTATAATAAAGCAAGCTGACAAGGGAGGAGCCATTGTCATAATGGGCAAGAGAAACTATACTCGAGAAGCTGAGTGACAACTCTCAAACACCAGTTTCTACAGGTCACTATCCTCAGACCACACATGAATACCAGCGAGAACTCAACAAAATCATGAAAAAAGTACCAGCACACATACAGGAACAAATTTATATGGATACACCCTGAGAACCTCGACCAGCCCTTTCTACCTCCTGCCAAAGATACATAAACCTGGCAACCCTTGAGCCATGGGCACCATCACCATAGGAGTATTTATTTTATTTATTTATTAATTTTATTGCATTTATACCCCGCCCTCCCCGCAAACGGGCTCAGGGCGGATATCAAGATATATGGATTCCATCCTGACACTACATATTATTAATACCCCCAGCTATGTCCCTGATACCACAGACTTCCTGAGGAAACTGCATTCCATGGACCATCTCCCAGAAAACAGCATTCTAGCCAACATGGATGTTGAGTCTCTGTACACCAACATAATGATGGACTACAAGCCATTGGAAACATCATCCCTGACAACACCATAGCAGATCTTGCCACTGAACTCTGCATGTTTGTTCTCACTCATAACTACTTCAGGTTTGGTGAGAACTTATACCTCCAAATCATTGGGCACCTGCATGGCTCCACAGTATGCCGACATTTTCATGGTGGATCTAGAACAGCATTTTATGAACTCCCACTGTCACCTCTCCTTTACTTGAGATTCACTGATGACATTTTTATTGTCTGGACCCATGGCAAAGAAGCCCTTGAAAGATTCTACCAGGCTTTCCACAACTTCCACCCCACCATCAATTAACTATAAATTACTCTACACAAGAAATAAACTTCCTGGACACCACAGTACGGATACACAAGGGACACATAAGTACCACATTATATGGAAAACCAACAGATCGGCAAACATATCTACATGCCTCCAGCTACCACCCCTACCACATCAAACAAGCCATTGTGCATAGCCAAGCTCTACACTACAGCCGCATCTGCTCCAGTCCCTCAGACAGAGATACTCACTTGAAGGATCTACAGCAGGCATTTTTGCAACTACAATATCCTCCTGATATGGTGAGAAAGATGACTGGAAAAGCCAGAATGATACCTAGGGACAGCTTGCTACAAGACAAGCCCAAGGAGAATAACAACAGAACACCACTGGTGGTCACCTACAACTAACAAGCCAGTTCAGCGCATTATTAATGACCTACAACCCATGCTGGATAGTGACACTTCCCTTACACAGGCATTCGGGGGTGACCTTTTCTTGCTTACAGATAGCCTGTTAACCTAAAACAACTTCTCACCCACAGTTACAAACTACTTAACAGTAACATGGACTCTGGTACCAAGGCCTACAACAAACCAACAAACCAAGATTAGAAAGAAAGACTGTTGAATTGCAACTGATAACGAAGCTCAAAACTATGCATCCACCTAGATTGAATTGAGACCTAGGTTTCCTGTCTCATTACCGATGCTGATTTCTCCACGCCTCTTACCCCTCTGTGTATCTCACCTAAATCCAATCACGCCTGCTATTGTCATTCACCTGCTAATCTCATTTGGCTCTGAAATCACTCCGCTTTCCAATAAATAGAACAGATGGACTCCCATTCTAGCTGTATCTGAAGAAGTGAGCAGTGTTGTTAGTCTGTAAGGTGCTACTGGGCTCTTGCTCTTTTCTGCTGCTACAGACGGACTAACATGGCTACCCATCTTGATCTTAATTACAGTGACTACTAATTTGCCTGGGACATTCATTAGGCTAACTGACCTGTAATTTCCTGATCCCCCTCTGGACTGCCTTTTAAAAATTGGTGTAACATTTGCTGCTCTCCAGTCTTCTGGTACAGTGGCTGAATTTAGTGATAAGTTACATATATGTGTTAATAGATCAACTCTGAGTCCCCTAATATGCCATCAGTACCTGGAGACTTATTGGTTTTTAATTTCCTTTGTAAGTCTAGAACTTCATCTCTCGTCACCTCAATTTGACTCCTTTCCTGAAAATAGTGGCTGTGGTATAGATACATGCCCCACACTTTCCACAGTGAACACAGAAGCAAGAAATTCATTGCATTTCTTTGCCATCTTCCTTTAGCAATCCCTTTATTCCTTGATCATCCAAAAGCCCAGCTGCTTCTCTGGCTGGTTTCCTGCTCTGGATATAGTTACAGAAATGTTAGTTTGTCTGGATGCTTTTAGCAACCTGCTTTCCAAATGTTCTTTTTGCATGCCTGATTATTGACTTACATTTCTTTTGCCAGAGCCTGTGGTCCCTTCTGTTCAATTCATTGGGGCAGAATTTCCATTTTTAAAAAGACTCCTCTTTACTTTTTATATCTTCCTTGACTTGTGTTGTTAACCATGCAGGCATTCTTTTAGACTTGGCAGTGCCTTTCCTAACCTGGGGGATGTATTCTATCTGGGCTTCAAATAGTGAGGTAAGGAACTTCCCAATTGACATGAATGCTGAATTTAACAGTATTATGGTCACTGTTTCCAATTGGTGCAACAACCTCTACATATTTAACCAGGTCTTGAACCCTTCTCAGAACCAAGTCCAAGATTATTACCTCTCTGGTTTGCTCTTTGATGAACTGTTCCAGTGCATAGTCATTTATGGGGTCTAGGAATCTCATTTCTACAGCATGACTCGAGCACATTTACCCAGTCACTGTGAAGGTAGTTGAAGTCTCCCAGGATTATAACATTATCTGCTTTAGTCACCTCCCTTATTTCCCTCTCCATCTCAAGATCAGCCTCAAGGGTTTGATCAGGTGGGCGATAGAACACACCCACTTTTAAGTAACCCTTAGGGCCCAATATTTCCACCCATATCGCTTCTGTTGGGGAGTTCATTACTCTAATGTTTTCTAACTGATACTATGCCCTCTTCAAAGTACAACACAACACCGCCCCCAACCCATCCCTCCCTGTCCTGCCTATAGCGCTTATACCCAGGGATGACTGTATCCCATAGATTATCCCATTCTTCCATGTTTCTGAGATACCCACTACATCTAAATTGCTATTTAGCATTAAGAACTCCAGCTCCCCATCTTGGCTTTGAGACTTCTAGTATTAGCATATAGACAAGTATAATGTGTGTCTTTCTCCAGCAACCCTCACCTCCCTTGGCCCCTTTGTTATCCCACATGGCCCTCCTTCACCATCCTACCCTCAGTCCCAAGTTCTATCATGTTCCTATCAATATTCCCCTGAGTGTTCACACAATCATCTCTTTGGACTGACTTGTCCCAAACTGGAGGCTCCCCAGCTCTTGTCAACTTTCTCCCTGGGATTAGTCTAAAACCTGCTATGCCACCTTTTTGATATTAATAGCCAGCAGCCTGCTTCCCTTTTGGTGCAAATGGCTTGTCCCAGAAAGTTATTCAACTCCTAATTTATTTATTTATTTAATTGGATTTCTAGCCCGCCCTCTCCTGCACAGCAGGGCGGGTTACAACAACAAATATAGACAACTCATTTAAAACAATTAAAACATAACAAATCTAAACCCTTCCTCCCAGCACCACTTTCTCATCCAGTCATTGAGAACCCTGATCTGTGCCTGTCTAGCTGGCCCTGTGAGTGGAACTGGCTGCAGTTTTGAGAATGCTGCCTCTGAGGTCCTGGCCTTTAACTTTCTGCCTAGTAACCTACATTTTTTCTCCAGCACCACATGATTATATTTCCCAATGTCATTGGTGCCAACATAAACCATGACTGCTGACTCCTCCCAAGCACTATCTGTCAACCTGCCTAGACAGCGTGTGATGTCTGCAACCTTTGTACCAGGCAGGCAAGTTACCACACAGTCAAAATGCCTGTCACAGACCCATCTCTCTATATTCCTATTAACCAAATCATCCACTATTAAATGCCCACCAAAGTAGGTTGGGTTGAGAGTGTGTGATTAGCCTAAAGTCACCCAGCCAGCTACAATGGAAGACTGGGGATTCAAGTGTAGGTCTCCCAGATCCCAGTCTGACACTCTAAACATACCAGCTCAATTTGTTATCCACCATGACCCTAAGATCTCTTTCTGGTCAGTCACTATCAGTTCATGCCCCATCATTGTATGTATAATGTTGCAGGGGGGCGGGCAGGTTGCCTCAGTGTCCATCACTTTACAGTTACTAACTGTATCCCATTTTTCATATCACAATTCTAAATCCAAAATACTTTGGTGTAATTTGTAAACCTGGTTACTGCTCACTTCAGTTCCAGGTCATTTATGAACAAATTAAATAACAAGAGCATTAATGATCCCAGGAGGGTCCCGCAGAATCATAGAATGTTAGAGTTGGAAGGGATCCTGCAGGTCATCTAGTCCAACCCCCTGCACTCTGCAGGAGCATAGCCAAAATATAGCCCTACAACATACCCGAAAGATGTTCGTCCAGCCTCCGCTTGAAAATGTTCAGTGAAGGAGCATCCACCACCTCCCGAGGCAGTCTGTTCCACTGCTCAACCACTCTAATAGTTAGGAAGTTTCTCCTGATATTTAGTTGGTAACGACTCCCTTGTAATTTCCACCTATTTGATCTAGTCTTCCAATACGGAGCAAGAGAGAATAGATCTGCTCCATCTTCTACATGACAACCCTTCAGATATTTGAAGACTGCAATCATGTCCCCTCTAAGCCTTCTCTTTCCCAAGCTAAACATACCCAACTCTTTCAGCCTTTCCTCATAAGGCTTGGATTCCAACCCTCTCACCATCCTGGTTGCCCTCTTCTGGACATGCTCGAGCTTCTCAACATCCTTCCTAAAATGTGGTGCCCAAAACTGGACACAGTACTCCAGGTAAGGCCTGACCATAGCAGAATAGAGTGGAACTACCACCTCCCGTGATCTGGACACAATGCTTCTGTTAATGCATCCTAAGATTGCATTAGCTTTCTTCGCAGTCACATCGCACTACAGGCTCATGTTTAGCTTGTCATCAACCAGAACACCTAGATCCCTTTCACATGTGTAGGACTTTGCACTTATCTCTATTGAAATTCATTTTATTTGTCTCAGCCCACTGTTCCAGCCTATCTAGATCATTTTGAATCCTGACTCTGTCTTCTTCAGAATTAGCAATCCCACCCAGCTTCATGTCATCTGCAAATTTGATAAGCATCCCCTCGATGTCTTCCTCCAGGTCATTTATAAACACACTGAACAACACTGGGCCCAGGACCAAGCCCTGTGGCACTCCACTCAAGACTTCCCTCCACGTAGACGCAGAGCCATTTACAAGCACTCGTTGGGTACGATTTTTCAACCAACCATGAATCCATCCAACAGTTGCACCATTGAGCCCACACTTAACCAGCTTATCCTCAAGGATATCATGAGAAACTGAAAAGTACACAGACGGAGAGTGATTTCAGCAAAGCGTACTTTATTCGATTAGGAACAAGACAGCTTTGGACGGCTCGCAGGCTGGCTTATATCCCCCAAGAAACCGCCACCCCAAACACACCCCTACTTCCCTATAGGTTATTTACAGTGGCCGAGAGTCCCATAGGCTCTCGGCCGGGAACCTAGCCCCCTGATTGGAGCGGGCTAGGATCCGCATAGTCCATTGTCTCTTGGAGCGAAGCTCGACGTTTGTCTCTGGACTTGTCTGGACGAGATACATTACAGAAACTTTGTCAAATGCTTTACTGAAATCTAGATACACTATGTCCACAACATTGCCAGAGTCAACCATTTTAGTAACTCTATCAAAAAAGGAGATAAGGTTGGTGTGGCGCCCCAGCCTGTTGAAAAGGGTAGTCTTTACCTGCAGTCGCCATTCCGGAGAATGACTTCCCCTTTTTAGAAGGGGAACGGGAGGCCTCAGAAATAGGGCCAGCTACCTGGTTCCGTCACCAAAGGTAAGCGCGTGCCCCTACGAGAGCCACGGGAGACGGCTGCATCGTCATCTCTCCCTTCGACTCCCAGTCAGCCTGTCTCCAACTTCCGCTCTCCGTTTTCTTCCTCCTCGGCCTCCCATTCTGTCCCCCTTTTATCCCATTCTCTAACCCTCCCTTCCTCCTTACTGGACACCGAGGTGTCAATCTCAAGTGGCTCTGCCTCCTTATAAGAGCTCCGACGCTCTGCCAGGGACCCGCCCTCTTGCCACGTATACGAGGACATGCTCTGCGGGGAAGGGGTTGAGCTGCGGCCAGGCACCCGCTGTTCCCATTGCTCCCTGCATCTCGGTCCGCTGTCTCTTCGCCCGTTTCGGAGCCCTGTTACTTCTCCCTGAGCCTGTTGGCCACGATAAGTGGGGAATTGCCGGGTGGGGCTCGAACGGGGGCTCGAGGGAGAGGCCCGGACGGTCGGAACCGGGACAGTTGGTCTGGCATGACTTATTCTTGATAAACCCATGCTGGCTTCTACCAATTAACTCATTTCGTTCAAGGTGTTCACAGAGCATTTAATAATCTGCTCTAGAATTTTTCCAGGTATTGCACACGAGGGCATGCAGCATGGTACTCTGGATCAAGAGCTGGGTGCCACCCATGATCCCCAGTCACCTCAGTGGCACGCACAATCCACGTTGATTCCAGACTGCGTCTCCAGTTTCCAGTGTGTGGTCACCATGGTAACCAGATTGGGACCAGCGTACCACACTTTCATATCACTCCAGGTCACCAATATGGGCGGCGCCCAAGAACCCGGCTGATACACCGATACCAGCACCTTGACACTGCCAGAAACCTGTGTCAAAGCCGACAGGACAAACCTCGTCAGTATCGATGGGGCAATCGATGGTGACTACTAACAAAATCAAGTCCTCCGTGAACCCCATATAAGCTGAATTGGCCATCTCTGACACCGATCACAGTGCCCATGGATGAGACTCGGACAACGACGGCTCAGTCCATCATACCCCCAGAGTCGGCACCATCGCCCCCTACTCATACTGCTGATGACTTACCTATCTCTCCATCCGAGGATCTGAAATCATACGGAAACTTGGTTAAAAGGATGGCACACTCCTTAGGGCTCTCCATTGTCCAGCCACATCCAGATGTGACCAATACAGTCTTCGAAATCATACAGCTCAATGCATTGATGGCTGTAGCCCTCCCTATGACCACAGTCATGCTCCAAGCTGCAAAGCAACCATGGGACGAACCAGCATCTACCCCCATCTCCTCAAGACAACTGGACCACAGGAACTGGGAGCAGAATTCTTGTTTTCACATCCCAAGCCCAACTTCTTGGTGGTAAATTCCTCCTCTAGAAGCAAGAACACCCATTTCGCCCCTTCTGATAAAGAAGGAAAGAAACTGGACGCTTTGGGCAGATGTTTCTACTCTATGGCAACATTAGGAATCAAGAACACTAACTACTTGACATGCATGAGCCGTTATCAATATTCCTTATGGGAGCAGATGTCCAAGACCATTGCTGGCCTCCCTGCTGACAAGAAGACAACAGCTAGGAAAATACAGAAAGAGGGCATGTTGCTTATCAAGCAACATCTTAACTCCACTAAGCATGTACTAGACACTTTTGCTAAGATTCTCACCTCTGCTGTGACACTCCAACAACACTCTTGGCTCAGGTCCACAGCATTGAACCCAAATACCAGAATGTGTATAGAAGACCTAACTTTTGATGGTGCCAGTCTCTTCCACACCACGACCAACACAGTACTACATGATATGGATAAGAGCATGAAGGCCTCATGGAATTTGAGTGTTACCACACGGTCATACAAGTCCAAATCCTGGTCCAGGTCATGGACCCATAGGTCATCCAACAGACCATCGCCAGATCAGTCCTGGTGAGCAAGACATCAGCAGCTGAGCAGCAGGACATCTTACAACCCCAAATCTAAATTCCAGGCATCGCAGCAACCTACCAGGTCCAATACCCCACGGACTCCCAAGCAGAGCCTTTGACTCGACCACACCCTGTACCTACACCCCGCCTCCTGCTACCCACTCCACCAACATTCGTCTACTCCAACATCTCACAACATGGAGATGTATAACAATGGACAACTGGGTACTGTCTATCATCTCCTGGGGGTATGCAATAGAATTCACTCATCATCCTCCCCCTATGGGGGTCGTTACCAATGTTCCCTCTAAGCTGTGGAGTCTTGTGTGCAAAAATTCTACTTTGTGAGCAACTGGCATTAAAGCTGTGAGCCAGCGATTTGGCAACCATATAAATTAGTTTGATCTGGAGCCGTCCCTTCCTGAGCTAAGACAAAAATCTGTGAGCTGGAGGCTAAAAAACTGTGAGCTAGCTCACACTAACTCAGCTTAGAGGGAACACTGGTCGTTACCACTCTTCCATCAACAACCTTACTCAATGAGGTACAATCCCTCCTTCTCGAAAGGATCATAGAACCAGTCCCTCTGGAATCTCAGGGATATGGTTTTTACTCCCGGTATTTTACGGTACCCAAGAAAGACGGTGGACCAATTATGGACCTGTCTTTGCTCAACAGGTTCATCAGTTACCGAAAGTCTTTCCCAGATACTTCCATTGCTGCAGGAGGGGGTCTGGATGGCCTCAATCGACCTCCAAGATGCATACTTTCACATCAACATCAGAGTGGACCACAGGAAATACCTATGCTTCATGGTAGGACAAGCCCACTACCAGTATACCACCCTCCCCTATGGAATTGCCACAGCCCCGAGGGTTTTCACGAAAACATTGTTAGTCATGGCAACTTACCTGAGGCTCCATGGTATTGTCGTGTTTCCTTGCATCGACGATTGGCTTCTAATAGCTCTCTTGGAAACCCATCTCCTGAAAAACATAGACACCACTATCTCCCTACTTCAGGAATTAGGGCTCAAGAAATCCAATCTCTCCCCATCCAGACGGGTCCAGTTCATCAGAGCCATCATAGACTCCACGGTATGCATGGCTTTTCTTCCTCTGCACAGGGCAAAGACCATAACATACCTGGTTGGCCAGATCACGTCCGTGGGTACAGCGACAGCCTTCTCCATACAACGCCTACTGGGGTTGATGGCAGCCACAACCATGGTCCTACCATTTGCAAGACTCCAACTGAGACCCCTCCAGCTATGGTTCCTGAGGTATTTCAGACAACCCCAGTCCACTTGTCTGCTGATACCTCAGCATGTCAGCTTGTTTCTCTCCTGGTGGGGACATGAACCCAATCTGCTAGAAGGGGCCCCATTTCAACACCCTGCCTCTACAGAGACTCTCACCACAGATGCCTCCCTGTGGGGCTGGGGAGCTCACCTCAGGGGAATGTCGGTGGGCTCAGTCTGGTCAGGCTCCCAATGCTGACAGCACATAAACTTCCTAGAACTCCTGGTCATACGGTTTGCCCTTCTCTTGTTGCTACCGACCCTGCAGGGAACAGTTGTTTCTGTTCTCACGGACAATACCACAGCAATAAGCTACATAAATCGTCAGGGAGGGACCATGTCCAAGAGACTCTGCCTCCTAGCGATCGACCTGTGGTTGTGGTGCATTCAACAGGGGATCTTCCTGATAGCCACACACCTCCCAGGGGAGCAGAATACACAAGCGGACCGCCTGAGCAGGGGAGGTGCCAAGCTGCACAAATGGGAACATTCAAAAGGGCTCAGAATGTCAGCTCAAAGACTGTCTAAGTGGATCATGGAGACGATCAAATTATGTTACCTCTTGGCTAAGCGTCCGTTTCCAGGTCTGGTTAGAGCACATTCCACAAGGGCGCTGGTCACGTCCATGGCATTCCTCAGAGGCACCCCCTTGCAGGAGATCTGCAGAGCTGCGACCTGGGTGATGCCTACCACATTTGTTAAGCACTACACCTTAGATGTTCGAGCTGAGGGCCTTGCTGCTTTGGGATGAGCTGTTCTCCAATCGATGTGCGACTGAGTGGCTGCCATCGCCCACCACCAGGTAGGCCACAGCTTGCTACTCTCCCAAGGGTGTGATGCACAGAGACCACGAAGAAGATAAACAGGTTGCTTACCTGTAACTGGTGATCTTAGAGTGGTCATCTGTGCATTCACACCATCCGCCCGACCTTCCCATTCGCTGGCAGCCTACAGTCTTATGTGGGTTGGGCAGCATTCAGAAGGAACTGGCGAGATCTCTGCGCCATGCCCTGGGCATGCGCAGTGGAATTCCTGGGCATGCGCAGGGAGGGGGCGCGAATGATCCTTTAGAAGCTTAGAAGTCACTGTTTGGGGTCGGCGCAGGTGCCTGGAGTCCCAAGGGTGTGAATGCACAGATGACCACTCGAAGATCATCAGTTACAGGTAAGCAATCTGTTTCCCCCCGCTTTATAGGAAACTAGTAGTGAACCCATTCTGACATATTGCTTTTCCACAGTCACATCTAGATAGGCTGTTGGTGAATGAGGAACTTGCCCAAGACCACATCAGCCTGAGATCTCTGATTACATGGCTGACACTACACAGCAGCACAATTTCTCTCACGGTACAAAATATTTCTCGGTGTTCCAAATACAATACTCCTTTGGAATGCTATGGAGCTGCAAACATATAGGTCTTTGGAGACCTGTCTTGCTCCAGCTGTATTTTTCTATGAGCTAAGCATTCAGAAAAATGAGTCACACAAAAGCTGTGAAATGAAATGAGAGCTACTGAATAGGAGCAGTCTTCAGCATCATTATATAGGCCCTTTTCTTGAAACTCCCACAATCCTGGTATTAACATTCATGATTGAGGAACACATCTTGCAGATTCCAGAGGCAATGTACTGTGACCAGTTTTCATTTTTGCAGTCTTCATTTTAAAAAGAAGCTTTGTTTCCAAGAATGGAAGGAACATCACTCAGCATTTTCTCAATAAAGCTGCTTCACAGTGCAGCCTGTTTGGATGAGAGCCCTCCAGTCGTAGGGGTGTTTTGTTTTTTGTTTTTGAAACTCCAGTTTAATTTGTCACATGTTATTTCTAGATGTAGAAAAAAATATGTTCCTTTCAGAACTGGGAAACTAATAATCTCAGAACCATGCAGTTTAATAGTCAGGTGAACAGAATGAATCTTGAGAAAATATGCACAAGTCAAATATATACTCATTATGTGTATGTCAAGGTAGACAATTTCTAAGCTTTTTCTGCTTGCCAGGAAGTCAACCAATTAAGTGAAGTATCTCCGGCTACTACAGGGAGGTGGCTGTGCCAACAGCAACTGAGTATGGGTGGAACCTAGTAGTCTATGCACATCCCTTTTGCAACATTTATTGGCTGTATGTCCATAACACCTTTCACTCCAGCTTCATTTTCCTACTAACCCTTTGTGCAGATTTTAAGAGCTCCAGTGGAGCTCTATAGAATTACATTCTTTTGCTGCTCGTCAGTGTCTGTCTGGTGCTACCTGCTGTCTACCAAGTGCGTATCTTGTACTAAAGCCAGTGTGATGCAAAGGTTAGCATGTCAGAGCGAGGAGACCAGGGTTCGTAATTGCCACTTAGACATACAACTCACTGGGATAACTTTAGGCCAGTCATTCTCTTTCAGTCTGATCTATCTCACAAGATTGTTGTGAGGATAAAATGGGAAGAAGAAAAACTACATATGCTGCCCTGAGCTCAATGAAAGAAGGATGGGATCAGTGGTGTGCTGGTAAATGTTTAAAAACCAGCTCTCAAAAAAAATTGTGCATATATATATGTACAGAACTTTTTTATAAATGTTACTGATATAAAGGATGTGTAGCACACAAGTTACAAATAATAATAAAATGTACAATACTGTTTTCTATTGATTTTTTTTTTGAACTCTTGTATCTGTAGCCAACCAATGGTTGGAATTCAACCGTGATTTGACAAATGGAGTTGCATCATAGGGAACACTTTCCCTATGAGGAAAGATTAAGGCGCTTAGGGCTTGTTAGCTTGGGGAAACGACGACTGAGGGGTGATATGATTGAGGTTTATAAGATTATGCATGGGAAAGAGCAGGTAGAGAAAGAGGTACTTTTCTCCCTTTCTCACAATACAAGAACTCGTGGGCACTCCATGAAATTGCTGAGCGGTCGGGTTAGAACAGATAAAAGGAAGTACTTCTTCACCCAAAGAGTGATTAACACTTGGAATTCACTGCCACAGGAAGTGGTGGCGGCTACAAGCATGGACGGCTTCAAAAGGGAATTAGATAAGCATATGGAGCAGAGGTCCATCAGTGGCTATTAGCCACAAGGTATAGATAGGGACTCTGGGGCAAGTGATGCTCTGTCATCTTGGTGCTTGGGGGGGTCAACAGTGGGATGGCTTCTAATGTCCTGGCCCCACTGGTGGACCTCCTGATGGCACTGGTATTTCTGGCCACTGTGTGATACAGAGTGTTGGACTGGATGGGGCTTTGGCCTGATCCCACATTGGCATCTCTTATGTTCTTATGTTCTTATCCCAATCCACTAGCTCTTCCCAATAAAAATATTGTTATTAAATTTGATACATGACCTACTGTTAAACTAGTTCTCACTCTCGTACAAATTAATTAAACTCTTTCAGCTTCAGCTCTAGGGATGCCCTTCTCTGGACATCACTCCCTCCCCAGTTAGTTGTAAGTCAACTTTGTGAGACCACTCCATAAAAGAGTGGAGGAGAAAAGAAGTACTTGCACCTAGCACAACGTTGATATGGGAAGAATATCTGGTCTGTTCCATTAGAAACAGAAGGGCAGTTCTTTGCAACTATTATAGATTTTTTATGTTAAATGTATGTTCGATTTTATATTTGACCAAAACCAGGGGTCTTGTTGTAGAAAAAGAGCTGCCGGAGCTCATTAGCATAACTCATTAGCATAACTTATTTGCATATGCCACGCCCCCTGACATCACCGGAAGTGACAGAAGGCCACACCCCCTGACATCACCGGAAGTGTGTCAGAAGGCCCGGCTACTTACCCTCCTGCTTCATCCTCATTCCCAAACGGAATGAGGATCGAAGCAGAGGGCGGGGTAAAGAAGGGGGTGGGGCTTCACCACGTGACCGCCCCGCCCCCTAGAGGTTCTCTTCCGGCGCTCCGTACCTGAGAGCTCCCCCTCGACTAGAGCCCTGACCAAAACTAATTTCTTGAGAAGATGCTGAAAATGCCATGTGATTTTTCTTTTGCAACTTTTAGGAAACTAAATGTAACTACCTTTGTATTCACAATAGTAAGTTTTGTGCTACATGTTGGTTCTGGAAAAATCCAGAAATTTGTTTTGTTAACAGAAGGTCACTTTGCACAGAGGATAGAAGAGACTGTTGTTGATTCTGCTTTCCCACTGCAGAACCCACATTTAATCCCACGGAGTTCCTGAGAGTCTCTGATTTGAGGAATAGCATCGAGGGAGTGGTGGGCTGCAGTGGGAAAATAAAACCACCATCTCTTCTTCTTCTTTTATTAAATATTTTATTATTTTCCAAAACAATTTTTAAAAATACTTTAACAAACTCATATAATAACAATTATAAGTTTATAACTTTAAAACGTACAACCAGATTGGCTTTTTTCCATTGTAAGAAGGAATTTTGAGTTTGTGCAGGAGGAAACAATGTTTGGCCATAAAATGTGGACATGAGTGATATTTCTGGTAAAAGTTGTGCACGTTTAGATTTCCAAACCTTGAAAAGAGTTTGCATGAACGGATGTTGTGAAATACGATATGATTTTTCTGTTGTTCTTTGCCAAAGGGCTATTCTATACTGTGTTTGATTTAGAAAATGTTCTTCTATTCTGGCCCACTCTGGTTGAGGGTCTGATTTAAAGATTTTTAATGCTGCTGAAAGAATTGTAGCTTCATAATATAATTTTAGGTCGGGGAGCGCTAAGCCTCCAAGTCTGGAAGGGCGGCACAATGTAAGAAAATTAATCCTGGGCCGATGGTGGTCCCAAATAAATTTTGTCCAATGTGTTTGCCATATTTTAAATTGAGATGAGTGGATTGGGAGAGGAAGAGCTCTAAAAAGGTATAAAAACTTGGGGAAAATAAATGTTATGAGGGATAAAATTTTCTCCATCCAAGATAATTTTTGTTCTTGCCATTGATGTAATATTCTGTTGGTTTTTTCATACGTTTCAAGGTAATTAATTTTAAATAAAGTATTCAAATCTACAGGGATTTTAATGCCTAAATATGACCAAGACTGTGTGACCCATTGATATTGGAATTTTGTCTGGATAAAACTCTTCACTGGGTGAGATATATTTATTGGGTATAAAGTAGTCCGGAGAGGTCAGCAAACTCTCGAAGGACTTCTTCTATGATTGGGAGTATAGATTTTGGTTGGCTTACATACAAAGCAAAATCGTCAGCAAATAAGCTAATCTTAAATGTGTGCTGTGCTATATCTATTCCAGTAATAGAATCTAATTTTCTAATTTTATTTGCCAAGGGTTCTATCGATAAAGCAAACAATAGGGGTGATAATGGGCATCCCTGCCTGGTGCCTTTTTAAAAAAATAAAATTATCTGAAGTTGCATTATTGAGGGAAATTTGAGCCTTAGGTGATGCATAGAGTGCTTGGACGACTCTCTGAAAATTGGGTCCAAATCCTATTTCCCTTATTACTTCAGTCAAATACAATGGTTCTACCCTGTCAAATGCCTTTTCGATGTCTAAAGCTAAAAGGCAAATATCTGATAGGTGTTGTTTTGCGTAATAAATCAATCCCAAGGTTTTCCTTATGTTATCTGTAATCTCTCTAACTGATATAAAACCTGACTAATATGAATGTATTGGCCTATGAAATTGTTAAGTCTAGCTGTTAAAACTGTCGTGAAAATCTTATAATCACAGTTTAGCAAAGATATAGGACGATACGATTGTGGAATTAAATCATCCTTTCCTTTTTTGGGAAGAACAATTATCTTTGCTTCAGTCCAAGAGTCTGGAATTTTCCCTGTTTGGAATATATGATTACATATTTCCACTAAGGGAGTTGCCAAAAGGGAAGCAATTTTTTTATAAAATTCAATTGGAAGACCGTCTCTCCCTGGGGCTTTATTTGATTTAATGTGTTTAATTGAAGTTAGTATTTCCTGGCTAGTGATGGGAGCATCCATGTTATAACTGTGTGATGAAGATAATTTATTAATTATATCCTTGGAGTGAAGAAACTTTTTAATGGATTCAATAGAGGGATTGTCCGAGTTATACAATTGGTGGTAATAATTTTTAAAAATACTAAGGATGTCTCTTGTGTAGGTAAGTATATTTCCTTTAGTGTCTTTAATAGAATTTACATTTCTGACTGACTGTTGTTGTTTAAGTTTCCATGCCAACAGTTTTAAGGATCGTGTATGTCTAAACCAATACTTATGTTTAAGATATAATAACTGTTTTTGCACTTGGGATGTCTCTAAATATTCTAATTTTTTGCGTTCTAGAAGAAGGAGTTTATAATGACATTTTGAACCAGTTTTTTATGTTTGTCTTCATAAAGTTTAATGTTATGTAAAATATTTTGTCTTATTTCATTTTTTTGTTTATTATAGGCTGCTGTAACTGCTATGAATTTGCCTCTAACAAAAGCCTTCATCGCATCCCAGACCACTGTCAATGGGACTTCACCAGATGAATTTATATCGAAATATTCCTTTAAAGATTGTTCTATATTTTCACATGCAACTTGGCTAAATAAAATATTTTTATTTTAAGTCCAGAATCGTGTATGTGGTTCGTTTGGCTGTAATGATAGTATACATTCTGTCCATGCGTGATCAGTGTTCTTAAACCAATTTCAGTGTTATGTATTTGATTAACTAAAGAAGTGGAGGTTAATATAGAATCAATTCTAGTAAAAATTTGGTGTCTGGGGGGAAAATATGTGTAGTCTTTCTCACCGGGATGTTGAATTCTCCAGACATCACACAATCCAAATTGGTCTATGAGTGTTTTTAAAGTAGTTTTTGATTTGGATTTTGATTTAATTGTCATTGGAACATTAGGGTTATAAGATCTGTCCCAAAAACAATCTGAAATAGAGTTAACATCTCCACCTATTAGTGTGTGTCCTTCTTGAAAGGTTTCTAGAGTTGTGAAAGTTTCTTGTAAAAATGTATCTTGCCCTGAATTTGGGGCATATATTGATGCAAACATCATCGGAATATTGTTTAATAGGCCTTTTAAGAATAAAAATCTCCCTCTGGTATCCACATATTGGTCTTGACACTAAAATTGTGTTTTTTTGGAAAATAGGATAGCCACACCTCTCGAAGAGGAGCCTTGGGCCTGGTATTGGGAATTAAACCATTTGGTCTTAAATACAGGGTAGGAAGATTTTCTTAAGTGTGTCTCTTGTAGAAACAGTATGTCTGGGTACATTTTAACTAAAGCATTTGAGATTCTTCTAACTTTAATTCTGTTGTTAAGACCTCTGCAATTCAGAGAAAGTATTTTCAGAGAGTTATCCATTGGCTGTTAAAAGAAGAATGACTACCACCCTATTAACTAAAGGCATTATTGCGTATATTAAAAGCTTAGAGATTTGAGGTTTTAAAAGACTATGTAAGTCATGTTTTATACTATTTTGAACAAAGCGAAAGGTAGGATCTGAGCAGTAAAACCAGCTACATAAAAACTGCCATGTCAACCCTAATGGTTGCATGGATAAACCAACTATATTTTTCCTTATAAAATTTAAAGAAAAAATACCTTCCTCCTAAGAGGGTATCTGTATTCAGCTTACCCTATTCAAAATAGGGTTATAGCTTGCAAGCTGAGTCACCTACAACTTGCTGGGTTTAAAATTATAATATTGTAAAATTAAATCAATTAAATTCAACTAAATTGGGGGGAAGTCAGTAGAATATTATCCTCCACCCCTCTCACCCTTCATGTTTGAGGTTGGTTTTTTAGGTGAATCAATTCAAACCTCCTCAAAGCAAATTTTATATTTTGATTTTATTTTAAGATTAGTTATTCATTTTAATATATATAATGACTATCGAGTAAGACTTTGCGAAAAGAAACAAGTGTAAACAATAATACCAAAGATTTGTACTCTTACCCATGTATAAAGAATGTTGGTAATAAATTAAAATGGTCCTCAACATCCTAGAATTTTTTGTTTTTCGCTGATGAATTGAAACCTTTGATTGGAATTGTGGTATAAAAGGGGGAAAGATTTAATACATATAAAATGTACCTTGTTTGTAAGATAAATAAGATTCAAAAATGGTTGTTAATGAAACTGTGGAGAAGGTAAGTAGTTTGCTAAATTGCTGTTTGTTGTTAAATTACCCCTTGTTCATCATTCATCATTAACTAGCTTGTCTATAAGAGGAACTAGAGATCAAATTGCCAACATTCACTGGATTATGGAGAAAGCAAGAGAGTACCAGAAAAGCATCTGCTTCATTGACTATGCTAAAGCCTTTGACTGTGTGGATCACAACAAACAATGGCAGGTCCTTAAAGAGATGGGAGTACCAGACCACCTCACATGTCTCTTGAGAAACCTGTATAAGGGTCAAGAAGCAACAGTTAGAACCAGATATGGAACAACTGATTGGTTTAGCATAGGAAAAGGAGTACAACAGGGATGTATATTGTCACCTTGCTTATTTAATATATATGCAGAGTACATCATGCGAAATGCTGGCCTGGATGAATCACAAGCGGGAATTAAGATTGCTGGGGAAAAGATCAACAACCTCAGATATGCAGACGATACCACTCTAATGGCAGAAAGTGAAGAGGACCTTAAGAGCCTCTTGCTCAGAGTGAAAGAGGAGAGCACAGAAGTGGGCTTGAAGCTCAACTTCAAAAAAACTAAGATCATGGCATCTGGCTCCATCACTCCTTGGCAAATAGAAGGGGAAGTCGTGGAAGTAGTGACAGACTTCACATTCCTGGGATCCCAGATCACCGCAGACTGTGACAGCAGCCATGAAATTAAAAGACGCCTGCTCCTTGGGAGGAAAGCGATGGCGAACCTAAACAGCATGATAAAAAGTAGAGACATCACCCTGCCAACAAAAGTCCGCATGGTCAAAGCAATGGTATTCCCAGTAGTCATGTATGGCTACGAGAGTTGGATTATAAGGAAGGCCGAGCGCCGAAGAATAGATTTTTTTGAACTATGGTGCTGGAGAAGACTCTTGAGAGTCCCTTGGACTGCAAGAAGATCCAGTCAGTCAATCCTAAAAGAAATCAACCCTGACTGTTCCCTGGAAGGCCAGATAATTAAACTGAAGCTCAAATACTTTGGCCACCAAATGAGAAGGGAGCACTCACTGGAGAAGACCCTGATGCTGGGAAAGATTGAAGGTCAAAGAAGACGGGGACGGCAAAGGGTGAGATGGTTAGACAATGTCATAGATGCAACAAACATAAAGTTGAGCAAACTTCAGAGGATGGCGGAAGACCGGAAGGCCTGGTGTGATCTGGTCCATGGGGTCGCAAAGAGTCGGACTCGACTGTGCGACTGAACAACAACAACTATAAGGTGTAGGCATTTCTATTGCAGTTAAATGCTGTAATATTGTTTATTTTTGAAAATAGATATTGATATAATTAAAAATTAAATTTTCATCATCCAACTTGTAGCGTACTCTTGCCATTATAAAATAGCAACAATATCGCCTCTTTTAAAACTTTGTCTTCCAAGCTGAGTTATTTGGATATTTCTAATATAAAAATACAAAACCTAAGCTATAATAATTACAAATATGGTTAATGTCCCGTTTTTGTAGTTTTGCCACCTGATATATCTGAAAAAGTAACAACAAAAAAGGTAAATTAAATTGGGTTAAAGTACACCTCATAAACAATGTTCTAGATTGAAATGTTTTTGTTCTTAAGTGACGTAATGGCACAGCATAACAAAAAACTGTTTAAAAGTCACCTTATAAAGTTCCAAAATAGAATACACTGAGTCTAAGTTAATGAAACAGTTCTGCTGAATTAGGACATTAAGTGAGAACCTAGAAGAAAATCAGTTAAATTCACCATTGTTTATTAAAGATTAATGATAAAGAAAATAGAATAAAAGTGGGTTAAATTTCACCTTGTAAACAAAATTCTGATTTGAAAAGCATTGAGTCTTAAATAACTTAACAGCTCAGCGTAAGAAAAACTGGTTAAAAGTCACCTTATAAAAATGTTCCAAGATGGAAGACACTGAGTCTAAACTAACGAAACGGTTCTGCAAAATTAGCACATTTTATAAAAACCTAAAAGAAAACTGGTTAAAGTCACCGTTGATCGTAATAAGTATGAGGCACCAATGTGCAGTGTATCTTTTAAAAAAATTAGAAAAGTAATAAGTCTGAAGGTCGTTGTTTCAATGTCGAACTCGCTGCCATCGACGGGATGTTGTTTCTTCCAGAGATTTTTGTAAAGGACGGTCTTCTGGAGTGGATGTCTGCAAAGGTTCAAAAGGGATGTCTAACGCCAACAGAAGTTTGTAGCCACTATGTATGTCGTCTGCAAAATATCGTTGGCCTTGGTGAGTTACTTGGAGTTCCGTTGGGGAAATCCAGCGATAACGGATCTTGTTCGCAGATAACTTTTGGGTGATAAGTTTAATGTTTTTTCTGTGTTGGAGAGTTCCTTGGGATAAATCTAAAAGAACGATGACTTTAACATTTTGATTAGAAATGCCGCTTTCCTCTCTTGATTTTTTAAAAATGGTGTCTCTGGTGCGGTTATCAGGGAACGTAATGAGAATGTCCCGCGGAAACTTTTCCATTTTCTTTGAGACTGGGCCTAAATGATAGGCCTTGTCTATGAGCGGGGCTATTTTCTCCTCTAAATTCATTGCTTGCGCGAGCCAGGAAGCGATAATTTTTTTAAATTCTAACTCACCCTCTGCATCTTCAGGAAGATTGCGAAATTTTAAGTTCTTTTCTCTATGTTTCTTTTCCAATAGCATGATTTTGTTTTTGGTCCAAGTTTCTATCTGTTGAAGGTTACGTATGTCTTCTTGTGATTCTATTGCTGTTTCTAATGCTGCTTCCGCCGCTTGGGATACCTCTGAGAGGGTTTGCGTGATTTGTTTCAGTTCCTCTGAAAAGGGTTTAATTGCAAGATGAATCTGCTCTGCGATGGTAGATTCGAGATGATTGATGGTCTCATGGAATTTTATCTGGAGAGTACAGTTCCATCATCTTCGGCAGAAGAGACGTCCGCCATTTTGGCTCATTGCTCTGAAGCCTGTTGTGGTGGAAGTTTTTCTGTTTCTTTGACTAGGAATTTAGTCATTTGTTGAGGATTTGTAGATGTTTTGTTTGCTCTTGCCGGTCCGGATTTCCCCATGGTAAAGTATGAGACAAAGTAATAAGGTGAAGAGGTTGTTTTAGGAGAAAGGGCGAGAAGAGTGGAGGAGAAAGTCTTCTATGCTGCTGCCATCATGGAATGCCAAGCCCTGCCCCCCCCAGCTCTTCTTGAAGGTGTATCCTCCTTATTTAGGATTCCCAAGTCCCCCCAGGGGGGCGGTGAAACCCCTGCCCCAGAGGCCCGTTCCCCACCGCCGGCGGATCGGGCCCCCAGGGGAACTCCACCCTGATGTGCACGCTGGGGGCGAGGCCACGGCAATCCGAGGGAAAAGTCCAGCGTGCCTGCCGTCGTCACGTCACTTCTGGGTGACGTGCATGCGGCGCGCGCACACACACCAGACGCCGGCCGGGAGCCCCCCGCTCCGGCAGAAGATCGACTTGGCAACCCTATCCTTATCATTAAAACACGTGATGTCTTTATGTTCTGAACTGGCTCAGCATTATCAAGATGAGTGAACTAAGTGTCCACAGCTGCAAGAGATCCCTTCCTTTAAAATGTACTTCTCCATGTGGTCAGTGCTGCATTTTCTTTCTCTGAATTTTGCTTGGAACTGCTCAGTATTCCTTATTTTTGCCTCAGACACCATGCCATAAAAGATATTCTGAGTTTGTCAGACAGAAATAATTGTTCTAAGGTCCTCCTGGATTCCATGGCTAAACAAGCTAACAACTCAGTTGCAAATTGTATGGTACTGGACCTGCCAACATACGTAACGTGCTTCATATGAACATTTATTGTAACAGAAAAACACTTTTCAGAGTAGAATGAGATGCATTGTATTTACCCTGGATCATACTGGACAGCAGGCAGCATTGTATGGTTATTATGAAAGGCCCTATTGTAAATCATACTCTTTAGGAGGAAAATATTACAGCAACCATTATATTGCATTTGCACTTTTTGCTCACATTGGTATAGCTCTTTTTGCATAGAACTGAAATATAAAATGTCAACATGATAATATGTTGATACAATAATGAAAAAAGAATTACTTGGTGACTTAACAGACAAGGATTTATCAATACTTCATCAGTGTTACCAATGATGCCAGTGATAAAAGCAAGATAAAATATAAACCAGTAGAAATATTTTAAATAACAGACTGAGAGCCAATACCTGCTTCAGTATTTTTATTCCAATTGCAACTAGAATATGTACAGGATGAAAATGCTGGGACCTCTTCGGAAGATCTGTTGAAAAGGATTCTCATTAAAATAGAGGGATGCTTCTGTATAATTTTATTTTGGCAGATTTTTGTTTTCCATTTGTATGACACAGTGTATCAGTTATGCCCAGGTACAGCTTTTCTGGTATTCAAAATGCAAGTCTCTGTACCCAGGGGAATGTAATGCATCTGCTAGGTAGTATATTCATAGCCTTTGTAAATACTATGTGAATTGCATTTGCCATGTTTCATAGTAATCTACTAGATACCTAATTTCTGATGGAAAATTATATGGCTGCTTTCTTCTGCTAAAGCTATATTTCTGCCATTAGTGGCACAGACAAAGTACCTCTTTTTTTTTTTAAATGGAGGTCATTATCTTCCCCTGTTCCCTCCTCTCCTGTCAAGGCTTTTCCAATACACAAGCTTTTGTGCTTAGTGCTCCACAATTTAAACACTATATATAATGTAAACATGGCAGTCTATAGTCCTTTTGGGTAGAATTGTGCATTTTCAAAAGGCAAACTCCAACAGAATTGTTATGCAAAGATTAGATGCACAAATATTGCTAAAATGTGGCACAAAAAGCCCTATTAATGCTGTTCCAAGTTTAGCTGGAGGCAGTTACTGTTTTCTGTACTTTCTAACATTTACGACATGACACCTACAATTACTTTCCCAACACAGCAAATAGGATTGGATACTGAGCAACTCAATAACACTGCAGCGGCATCCTTGTCCCTGCAGCGTCACAGAAAGGGGCTTGCATGCCACTGATGAGATAGGGAAATGGAGGGATACTGGGCCAAAGGAAAGCCACTGCAGCTCTGAACCCAACTTACCTCATATTAATAAAGGACTCAGGAGTGGGAGAGTGGGAATCTTAATAAAGGAGAGTGGGAATGGCATGTGGCAACCTTGTCACTGCAGGAATGTTGTTTCTGTTGCTACATCTACTGGGGGGGCCACATTGATAAAATTACCTAACTTGGACTAATTCCTTCTTAATTGTTCACACATAACTTCTTATTCACAGTTCTCAGTGATTGTGATGGAACTGAAGTATTAATCACTGCCTAATATGCACCTGGTCAAAAAGTTAAGATTTCTAGTATAAGACAGTCTTTGTTCTGGAATATCTAGACAGAATTCTCTTCCTGCCAGATAGTTATGTCAGTGCTTCTGGAAACTAGACAAATTGGATTAATCAGATTTCATCTAGTCTTTCTGCTGATCTTCTGGTGTTCCATCTGTGGGTTAATTACACCGTTTTAACTAAAGAGCTTGAAACAGTGGCTTGGATCTAACCTGTATGCAGTCTGACATAATAGTAGATCAACGAACCTTTTGTATAAGAGCAGCTTTGAACCAGCTGAGATGCAAGGAGAACAGAAGCTTCCTGTTTCTGTGTTTCTACATCATTTTCCTCCATGGTGAGATGCAAAAATTATCTCTGCATCAGAAGCATCAGAAGCTTATGTGTTCCACTAAATGGTAAGTGATAAAAATGAAAGTTCTATTTTGAGTGTATTAATAAAATGGAGAACAGAAAATATGAAGCAGCTGAGCCTTCCTCTCCCCATCCTCCAAAGGACATCTCTGTCATGTCTAAAGCCACTCTTAACAAATAAGAGATTTGACTGACCAGGGATAATTACTTGTGCATTTGCTGAATCACTGTTTCCATTAAACAACTGTACTTCTCAATCTCTCATTGACTCCAGGGAGTGAAAAGCTTTGCTTTTCATAAGCTTTGCTTTTCATAAGAAATCATTTGGGGTACTTCTACAGATTTTTGCAGCACTTAATCATGGTAACACCCCCTTTGCAGATAGAACAAAACATTATGCCAGCACAGATTTATACTTATGCAGAAATACTGTGGCTCTGGCAATATTCAACATTTGGAAAATCCCAGACAACTGACACACATCTGTATTCCCTCCATCTCCTCATCAACAATGAAAGACATGATTCTGACTGATTCTGTAGCCAATTTATTTATATTTATTAATTAAAATATTTATACCACATTTTTTCTCCCAAATAAAGTAGAACCCATGGCAGATTAAAATAGCAATAAAATGAAATGTCAGCAAAATAAAAACAGACTACTGTAACTGAGCTCCCCAAAATGTGCTTGTATTGCACACATGCCAGCCACATATCCTCTCAGGAGGCCTCAAAAGCTCTGGAGCTCAGTTATACAGTCTCTCCAGAACATAAGCAAGCGGAAACCTTCCTTCTTTGTTCTGAAAGGCTGTTCCACAACTAGAATTGCCAACATCCAGGCGGGTCAAACAACAAATATATACACTGCAAAAACCTTATTTATAAGTTAAAGTGTTCTATATGTTCCATCTTATGAAGTGCATTGTGTATTATTCATAATATTCTAAAACAGCTATATTCATTACATGCAATATGAACAATAATAATCAGTTTGTACAATCTAATAGTTACCAGTCAATTTACATCCTTTTACACAATCAACCTAGGGCTGCCAAATCCCCCCGGGGGCGGATTTCCCCCCGCTTTGGAGGCCCAATTTCCGCCCCCACGGAATCGGGCCCCGGGGGAAACCCCACCCCCACGTGCACCTCACCTGGATGTGACGTCGCACGCTTGGGGCGGGGCCACAGCCATTTGAGGGGAAAACTCTATGTTTTCCCCTGAAATGGCTGTGGCCCCGTACCCAGCATGCCCGGCGTCATGACGTCACATCCGGGTGACGTAGATGCGGCGCACACGCTTCGCGCGCGCACCGGGAGCTGCCCAGGAGTCCCCCGCCAAGGAGGTGAGTGCCATTTGGCAACCCTAAATCAACCCCAATGGGAGTTTCTAGAATTGTACACCCGCTTCTCCTTGCTTAAAAGTCTTCTAAAGGGTTTCCTTTTGTGGTTACATTGAAGTTTAAATTGATGTTTGTTGCTGGTCCTACAAAAGGTCCATTAAGCAGCTGACAATCATAGATGGAGTGTTCCTGTCTTTCTCCAAAGCTCCAGGAGCTGGCAACCCTATCCATAACACAGAGGTCACCACTGAGAAGGATGGGTAACCAAGCACACAATGGCAGGGAAAGGACAGAGAGTTGAAGCTGGCTGGAACAATAGAGTTGCTGCATGAGTTCATACAAGGAGAGGCCGTATTTTGGCCATAGGTCATAAAAGTGGGATGTTTGGCTTGAGGCTTAGTTAAAGCTGGTAGCTTGAACTGAACACAGAATAGGGTTGACAACCTCCAGGTGGAGCCTAGAGCTCTCTCAGAATTACAGGTGATCTTCAGGCTCAGATATAAGATCTCCTGGAGAAAATGGCAGCTTTGGAAGGTAGACACTATGGCACCACATACCCACTGAGTTCCCTCCCCTCCCAAGCTTCACCATCGCCAGGCACTGCCCCCAAATCTCCAAGAATTTCCGAAGATGAGTTGGCAACCCTACCAAAAACATTAGTAACCAATGCAACTACTAGTAACCAATGCAAAGAACTTACTATAGGGGAAATGTGACCTTAGTGGCTAGCCCCACTTATCAAATGGCCTGCTGCATTCTGAGTTAATTGTATCTATTTATTTTATTTAATTCAATAAACAGTAGCTGAGCCTGAAGGTTACTGTAGCACAGCTGGGTGGCTGACCCAAGACAGCGGCCTAACCTCCAGGCTTCCACCAGGAAGGATCATAGAATGTTAGAGTTGGAAGGGACCTTGCAGGTCATCTAGTCCAACCCCCTGCACTCTGCAGGAGCATAGCTGAAAGATAGCCCTACATACCTACAACATACCCAAAAGATGGTCATCCAGCCTCCACTTGAAAACGTCCAGCGAAGGAGCATCCACCACCTCCCGAGGCAGAGTGTTCCATTGCTCAACCACTCTTACAGTTAGGAAGTTTCTCCTGATATTTAGCTGGTAATGACTCCCTTGTAATTTCCACCCATTAAATCTAGTCTTGCAATCCGGAGCAAGAGAGAATAGATCTGCTCCATCTTCTACATGACAGCCCTTCAAATACCTGAAGACTGCAATCATGTCCCCTCTAAGCCTTCTCTTTCCCAAGCTAAACATACCCAATTCTTTCAGCCTTTCCTCATAAGACATGGACTCCAACCCTCTCACCATCCTGGTTGCCCTCTTCTGGACATGCTCGAGCTTGTCAACATCCTTCCTAAAATGTGGTGCCCAAAACTGGACACAGTACTCCAGGTGAGGCCTGACCATAGCAGAATAGAGCGGAACTACCACCTCCTGTGATCTGGACACAATGCTTCTGTTAATGCATCCTAAGATTGCATTAGCTTTCTTCACAGTCACATCGCACTGCAGGCTCATGTTTAGCTTGTGATCAACCAGAACACCTAGATCCCTTTCACATGTGCTGCTGTCAAGCCAAGTCCCTCCCATTCTATATCTGTGCCTTTGATTTTTTTGTACCTAAGTGTAGGACTTTGCATTTATCTCTATTGAAATTCATTTTATTTGTCTCAGCCCACTGTTCCAGCCTATCTAGATCATTTTGAATCCTGACTCTGCCTTCTTCAGAATTAGCAATCCCACCTAACTTCGTGTCATCTGCAAATTTGATAAGCATCCCCTCTATGTCTTCCTCCATGTCATTTATAAAAACATTGAACAACACTGGGCCCAGGACTGAGCCCTGCGGCACTCCACTCGAGACTTCCCTCCACGTAGACGCAGAGCCATTTACGACCACTCGTTGGGTACTATTTTTCAACCATCCATGAATCCATCGAATGGTTGCACCATCGAGCCCACACTTAACCAGCTTATCCTCAAGGATATCATGAGAAACTTTGTTGAATGCTTTACTGAAATCTAGATACACTATATCACAGCATTGCCAGAGTCAACCATTTTGGTAACTCTGTCAAAAAAGGAGATAAGGTACTGCCAATTAGCTCATTCCGTTCAAGGTCCTCACAGATAGAGCATTTAATAATCTGCTCTAGAATTTTACCAGATATTGATGTCAAGCTGACAGGCCTGTAATTTCCCGGGTCTGCCTTTTGTCCCTTCTTGAAGATTGGGACAACATTTGCTCTTTTCCAATCTTCCGGCACAACACCAGTACTCCAGGACATCTCAAAGATTAGAGCCAGAGGCTCTGAAATAACATCTGCAATTTCTTTTAGCACACTGGGATGCAAGCAATCCGGCTCTGGAGATTTGAAAGTATTTAAGGCAGCTAGATGCTCTCTAACCATTTCCTTACTTACTCTGGACTGGCAGTTTCTCCTTCCTTCATATGCCCTGCATTCTTCAGTTTGCATACAGCTCGCCTTACGGTTAAAGACTGACGCAAAGTGAGAGTTGAGTAATTCCCCTTTGTCTTCATCCCTTGTTAAGGCTCGACCGTCTTCCCCTAGCAATGAGCTTACTCCATCCCTGTTCTTCTTTTTGCTCCGAACATAGGCATAGAAATTTTTCTTGTTGTTTTTAGCATCCCTCGCCTCAGCTCCATATGTGCTTTAGCCTTTCTGACACCATCCCTACAGATTCGAGCCTGCTTCTTGTACTCATCCTCACCCGCATTCCATTTCCTGTACATTTCCCTTTTTAGTCTCAGCTCTTCAGAGAGTTCCTTGTTCAGCCACCTCGGCTTCATTACCCATCTCCCACCTTTCTTTTTTACTGGAACAGTTTGCGATTGTGCCTTAAGCACTTCATTTTTCAGCATCACCCACCCATTTCCCATACTCTGTGCATTAGTATAAAGACATCGCAGATTACAGACATCCTTTTCTACTGTAGGTCCCTTCGATTTTACATTAAAATTATTGAACTCACTTCTCTCCCGTTCACTTATTCTCTGGTCACTCCCCTTCTTGAACTTAGTGTTGGGGATGCTGCACAACATCAGACTTTTTCTTCCCACCCCCGATGTCTTCAGTTTAAAGCCCTCCTGATGTTCACTGGCACCATAAAGACTAATAAAATTGTTAATGGATTTTATATTATGCTAGCCTCTCTTGTAACATCTCTCCCTCTCCACCACCTTTTTGTTGTGAATTTAAAAATTTTGACCTAATGGATTTCAGTTTCAGCATATCTGATGAAGTACACTTTGACTCATGAACTGTTATGATGGAATAAATTTTGGGAGGGGCTGTGGCTCAGTGGTAGAACATCTTCTTGGCATGCAGAAGATCCCAGGTTCAATCCCCAGCATCTCCAGTTAAATTGACTAATTAGAAGGTGATGTGAAAGACCCTGGAGAGCCACTGCCAGTCTAAGTAGACAACGCTGACTTTGATGGATCAGTGGTCTGATTCAATATAAGATAACTTTGTGTGTTCATGTTTAAGGTGCCACTGGACTCCTGCTTTATTTCATAATAACCAGGGCTTTTTTTCTGGGAGAACACGCTGGAACCTCTTTGACAAAATTATTTTTGAAATATTTAAAAGTTCATGAGTTTTCAGTATACAGATTGAAAATTTCATTTCCCTCTTGAGAGTTCCAGCACCTTTTAAAAAAAAGCCCTGATAATAATTATTTCATGCCTCAGACTTTCTGCCCTGGACATACTACATCCCCTTCTAGAAGAGGCACAGCTACCATTATTGACAGAGCACTTGATTCCACTTGTTCATAATACTGGCCAAACATTCGTGAATCCTTCTTCCATACTGGATCAGATCTGGAGTACTTGAAACTCCATGTGGGTATGTAAAAACAGTGCGTAGCCATGCTGTTTCATTAGGAAAAAAATCCAAACCCAACAGCAGTATAATGTCTTTTATTGTGACCAACAAAAACAGTACAAAAAAAGTTTTAAGTTAACTCTTCACACTACTTGTTCAGTAAAAGCAAAAATGGTAGTAAGGACTATTCTCTGAAAATAATAAGACCCAGCTGTAGTTCTTATCTTCCTCTAGCACTCATCACAAGTCCTTTGTAAGGCAGAAAGTAAAAGAAACATGATAGTTCTCTGTGTAACATGAATTGTTTTTTGCACCTACCAGATCAGGCGACACTGACTAGGTGTGCAAGAAAATTCAGCAAGCAGTTGAAAAGTAGGCACATTGGAGCAACATGTGCTTAACACTGATGAGGCGTCCCTGTGTAGTGGGCTACTAGTGAATACTGAGTTCATTTCCAGTTTTTAGCCATGTCTTTGAGTCTCCAGGGACAGGAGGACCAGGCCTCTAGCAGGGGGCGAGGCTGAGAAGAGCCACACCCCCTCACGAATGTGCCCTGCCCTCTCAGGTATGCTAGACCCCCCCCCCCAAGCTGCCATTGAGCAGAGCAATCTCCCTGCAGAAAGGCAGGTGGTTCTCAGCAGCAGCATCCGCTGCTCCAAGGTTGCCTCTGTCCATTCTCCTCCCATAGGACCATGATTAAAGTGCTGATCTGAATACATATTTACTGATGCCATGATCTTCTCACAAATCTTGCCAAATTCCTGCATGCTTAACGAGCTGGTATCCTGCCAGCTAGTTCATTACCTTTAATTCCGACAACCAGAAACCCACCACCATCAAAATAACACAATAGGCTAGAAATGAAAAATCTCCATCTGGCAAAAATGGGTAAGAACCGAAAAATATCTCAAGGCTGGCAATGACGATTAAGTCCTAGAATTTAAGAATCCTGCATTAGAGAACTGGCCTTGGATTCCAGGTTAAACAAAGTAAGTCCCTTTTTTATTATTTACTATTGCTAAAAAAAAATTTTTAAAGAGGAAGAATACACCCCGGTTCTCTTTATTGCCAGCACTACTTCAGTCTCTTCAAAGCTATTTCCGGTGGCTATGTCCAAAGAGAGGAGTGCAGACTAATTTCCTTTGCTGATAACTATAAGCAGTGTCGGCCTATCCAAGCCCTTCAGTGAAAGGACGCTCCAGCTGATAACGCCCCAAAGGCTTCCAGGGGGTTCTGCGCAATTTCCCCAGCCCTGGCTACGGGAATCAAGCGCCGCGTCCTTTCCCCTTCGCAGCCTGCCAGCAGCTCCCTCGCTCCCGCCCCACCCACGCGTCAGCCTTTGGCTGGCCCCTGGGACTCAGGAAGATGGGAAAGGGAGGATCAGTTCTGCCCCCCTTTCCTCTCCCGACCACGAAAGGTGACGTCATTATCCGGGCTCTCTGCGGCGGCGCTCTTCACACCGTGGGTCACAATGGAGCCCAAACAGAGCCCAACCGAAATGAAACGGCTGCTCAGACGCTCGCCTCAGTGAGTGCGGCCTGGTCCCGCTCGGCCGCCGTCATCGTCCATCTCCTTCCCACCCTGCCAGCAGTCCCGCTATCCCCTCCCCCACCCAACACATACACCACCACAGCTACAGTGGCGACCCCGAAGCCCGGGGGGCCCAACACCCATACGAGGCGAGGCGTAAACGGCTGTCTGCCTGCCTGCCTTTGCGACACACAAGGGTGGGGGGGGGGTAACTGGGGGAGTGACTGACTGACACGCAGGAAACAGAGGAGGGTCACGCTCGCCGCCGCGGATGCTGTTTGGGTGGCGGGGCCGGCGCCGCCGCGTTGAGTCGGAGTCTGCGCCGCCGCCGCCGCCCGAGCCCTGTTAGAGCCGCCATATTGCCGGGACACAGGCACTTCGTTTCTGCTGCCGCTGACACCGTCACTTTGCTCTTAACCGTGTCGCGGTTTCTTCCATCTCTTTCCAGAGCCAGTCCGACCTTTTGTTGCCTTCGCTCATCCGGCCTAGCCGAGCACAGCCCCCCTCCCTCGCTTCCTCCTTCCAGGCGCTGGGCACATCTGATTCCCCCGGACGGGGAGGAGCAGAGCCCGTAGGCCCCAGCCCAGGCTAGCCTCGTCTCTCTTCGAGCTGCCTGGCAGGAAAGAAGCGCGAGCCCAGGGCCTTGCCACTGAGACACCGGCCCTGCTGCCGTCGCGGGGAAGCGGCGGCGCCACGAAACAGCTGGTGACGCAAAACTGAAGGGGGGAGAACAGCAGCAGCAGCCGCCCCCGAAAGAAGCGGAAAGGCTCGAGCGGGTTCGCGACAGAGAGGGCTGCTCCCTGCAAGGCTCCGGGTGGCTTAAACCGGCGACGGGAAAAGCGGCAGCGTTAAGTGGGCTCTGGCCGGGCATGAGAGACGGCTCTGCTGGTTGCTGCGGCTGCCGCCGCCTGGGATGAGAAAGTCTTCGACCACACCCGCTGCAGCAGTCACCG
>NW_015170893.1:279480-279710 GCF_001447785.1 Gekko japonicus | reverse complement strand
GGGGTATGTTGAAAGCTTGAGGGCGGGAGAAAGAGGAGGTGTCCCCTCCCGTTGTGTGTGTGTGTCGGTGCGTGTGTCACTGTGTTTTGGAGTGAGAGGGGAAAATGGCTGACGACTCTTCGTTCTCTTTGCCCGGCCTGTCCCGGGCCTTGTAGGAGAATGGGGTGCGCACAGCCCGTAGCCGCAGTCTCGGGGGGGGGGGGGGGGCACCGGGCCCCGCGGGGGGGCAA
>NW_015170893.1:230843-279412 GCF_001447785.1 Gekko japonicus | reverse complement strand
GGAAAGAGTAAAAGGGCTCCCGGCATACGTTCGCCCGGCATTCGGTTTCTTTTAATACTCCTTTCACTTCACGCCAAACGCCATTACTGAGGTGGAGTGATTGGAGTCATGTAGGCCTAGGCTACGCCAGGAAATAAGGCCCTCATCAGGCTTTCTTTCTAAAATCCGGCCTGCAGCGGCGGAGGCCAATGCTTTTCTCTTCGTTGTAAACATTATTGTCATGGGTGCAGGTGGGCTGTGTAATGGCTGCCCTCCCAATTTCCAATAAAGTCGTTTTATTGTAAGGAAGAGTCTTAGGCATTCAATTTTCCTTCTTCCTTATGTTGCAAAAGATCGTATTTCGGCTATTGGCATTTTTAATTGGTGATTATACCCGCATTGTTTTGTTACAGCATAAAAGCTATGTTATGGCTCACACTGACCAGTTCCTGACTAGTAAAAGATCTTGTAGTTCAGAAAAAGCACTACCTTCGAAATTTCTTTACGATTGGTTTGAAATTTTGAGGGTTCAGTTTGATTCTTACAGAATATACTGCCAAACCCCCCCCCCACATTGATTTTAATGGAGCAAATTTATAAGCTGAGAGTTATGGCTTGAGGTGTTTTATTTTAATGTCTACTGGAGTGGGGTGGGGTTGGCTTCAGAATCCAAATTGTATGTGAATAGGAGTTTAAGGCTGTGAACCTACAAACACTTGTGAGTTAAATCCCATCAAACTTGGGGAAGTTTTTAATAAACTTACATGGGATTGGTTTTTATAAATATCAGAATACTTATTCAATGTTAGGATTTTCAAGACACTTTAAACTGAGATACGTGTGTTCAGGCAATATCTTATGTTTGTATGGCATACTCAGCCATGACCTGATGCAATTTTCTGTCCAGATGGACTTTCCCATACTGACGTAGACTTGAAATCTGGGGGTGTGGCTCGTACAGTTACTAGTAATAAGTACACAAATGTTTTAATATTGGGTTAATGATTTTAACAGTATAAATGGTATCATAGCAACTTATGCTTGCACATGTATGTTTATTGATACCTTCTTTTTTAGTAAGTTTGCTGTTTTTATATTTATACAGTGTTCTTTAGCTAGGAAGAACTGAGTTCTAAGGCTAGGAAGAATGGGCCTTCACCAATTAAAAAAGTTTCGGATCAGTGTTGGCTGTAATTTCCACAGCTTAGGAAATCATTGGTAAAGGAACGATTTGCAAATATCTGCATTGCTACTAGTAATGTCTCTCTCTAGTATTGGGGTCGGGTGTATTCTCATACTTCTGTTCAAAATCTTTTTTTTTCCTCTTTAAAGAGGATAGGACAGATTAGAGATTTGTGGTTAGTTATCTAACTACTCTGTATTGCCTGTCACATGAGGAACTAAGGATGGCGTATTGGGATGCATGTATTCTCTTGAACAAAAATATTAATATAAAGTGGAATAAAATGCAGTGTAACTTCTTTACTGACATACACTCATACTAAACGTGCTTACTTGTAAGCAGGCTCTATTTATTTACAAGGAACTGAGACTTTCTAAATAAGAATATTATATAAGGTGTGGATGTATAGCTCATTGAAATATCTGCAGGCTGCTTCCAAGTAGTGTTTAGAATGATTTGTAAAAGTATTCTTGCAAGACTGAAGTAGCATAATTCTTTATAAACTTTTTTTGTTCCCCCAACCCCATTCCATGGTCCATAGGTAGGTTTTCAAATGAAAATATAGCTAACTTTCTTTAGGTGATTCCTTATCATTGGTCCACTTTCAGCTTGTTTAATGCCTTGCTAATTACATTTTTCTAATGTTGCTTATTGAATTTACAGACCACTTTCTTAAAAATGCCAATCCAAGCAACAAAATGCTTTTGTTTTTCTTGGAACATCTTTATAAACACTTATGTATAGAAATATTTATATATTGTAATAAGAAGGTCCTGTGTTATGTCTGTTAGATAATACTAAAATTACATCATTGATAAGAAAATAACAACCCAAGGCATAAGCAATATTTATAGTTAGGAATATGCACTGTTTGTAGTGATGAGCAAGGGTAGCAGTCAGCTTTAAGAACATAGTATATTCCCAGATTTAAGAATTGATTCTGAAAAATAACATTCTTTAAATCAACTAGAAATACTTCCTTAACAGTAGCAAATGTGTTCTGGAAGTGGGCAATTTAAAAAATATTCTTGAAACTTTTTCTTGTGGGTGCAAAACTGCAACTTTTAGGCTAGGCTCAGTTGTCTTCTAAATCCATTTTACTACTTATGTGCACCTACTTACTATGCCATATTGCAACAGGAAGGATGATTGTGGAGAGTGTTTTAAATTTTCTAAGAAAAGCATGGCATGTAAGCATTATTATAGATTTGATTCCTCAAATAACCTTTATTTCTTTTGATAATTGTTCTGGCTTCATAGTTAAAAAAACACCCAGTTTAAATTCAGTGGGAGTTTGTTTGCCTGGCATATGAATCTTTGATACATTTGCTTGAAAGACCTTTAAGTTTTACAGAAGTTCCATTAAATTAGCTTTTGAGGCAATGGTGGAAAAGCTTTAGTTTTTTGTATGGGCTTTATAATAGCGTTTTGTTGTATTTTTATAATGTTTTATTTATATTGTAAGCCGTCCTGAGTTCTGCAAGGGAAAAAGGCAGCTGATAAATGTTTTAAATAAATAAAAAGAACTGTGTATTTCCTTTAAAAAACTGTTACTTTCCCTGCCCTTTAGTGGGTTGAGCTGCTTTCAGCACAATATTTTTAATAAGTGCTTTGAAATAATTATTCACAATGTCTTACAAATGCAGGAAATCGTAAAGAGTAAAAGTTAAATATGTAGTAGTGGTTCCTGATTCTTGATTACATGATGTGTGTTCTAGTTTTTACAGGACTTGCTGTCAAGACTGGAACTCCTGTTTTCCTTTCAGAACACAATTCTGTGGCTTCTTTGCAAAGGGCTGTTAATTCACCAGCTCTTACACCAGTGGAAACTGATGCTGAAACATGGCTCGTGCTTGTTCTGTGGGTCCATTAAATGTTCTATCCGCTTATAATTCTCTGTGCCCATGTTCACTGTGATCTATAATTATGTGGCAGTTTAATTGCACATGTGCTTCTGGTTGTAATATTGCTTTGGTGCAAGAGATCATTGGTTTCATGTACATAGTAGATCTCGCCTTCTGCCATGGCCCCCCTCTCTGCAAACCCCTTCATAGTTAAGCTTTGGAAGAATAATTGACACACAGATCAGGAGTCACTTGTGCAAGTGTTTTATGAATTTTGCTGTACTGGTAATGTCCTGGAAGTTCAGGAACTTTGAATTGAACTTATTTTTTTCTTCCTATGTTTTGATGCTTGTTTAATGTATGTAACAGTATATTCAGGTCTTGTCAGAGAGCTCTGAATATTAAACCTTTATATCTTACTGGTGGAATACCGAGTCAGATTCAAGGTGTTAGTGTTGACTTTCAAGGTCTTGAGTGGTCAGGGATCCACATACCTTCAGGACCGTCTCCTCCAGTATGTCCCCAAAAGAATGCTGAGATCAGCTTGTAACAACTTGCTGATGATCCCTGACTCTGATGAGGTCTGGCTGTCCTCAACTATGGCCAGGGCCTTTTCAGTCCTGGCCCTGACCTGGTGGAACTTTCTGCCAAATGACATCAGGGCCATGTAGGATCTGATGCAATTCCACAGGGCCTGTAAGGCAGAGATATTCCATCAGGCTTTTAGTTGAGGACAGCAATGGGAGGTTAAGACTGGCACCCTCCTTTTCTTTCTGTGTCCCCCATGTATCCTCCCCTGCTGTGCAGGACAGTGGTGTGGTCGATAAAGGGAGGACTATTATATCGCTATGTGGATCGGTTTAAAATTTTTATATATATTGATTACATTTTAAATGTTTTTTACAATGGCTGTAAATTGTCCAGAACCTGCTTGCAGGGTGAGTAATTCATAAATTTAATGAAATAAATAAATAAAAATAATAAAATTTTGGAAATATGCTTCATTACCCCCCCCCCCCCCCCTTATAATTATTACCCCCCCCCCCCCGCTTATAATTATACTTGGGGCAAGAGCTGTATTTGTTGAGACATGAGAAGTAAGGTTGTTCTCAGATTCCTTGATGTGATTTGCTTTGATTCTTTGTCTTTTGGTTTGATTTCTAACCTAGTCCATGTGGAAGGTGCGTCAACCAAAGTGAATTCTGTTAAAAAGTGGAGATTAATTTCACCTTTGCATGTTACGTTGAAAAGGTTGTGCTCCATCTGTTGGCTTGGGCCAACTGCATAGTACTTCTGCAGATAACTTGAAATATTCTGCTTTCTTAATTGTTGAAAGCTCTTGGAAGCTGAGGTCTTATCCAGTATGTTATAAATGTCATCTGTGAATTTGGATCTGTTGTCTTATGATCCCATCCTAGTATGTATTTCTGTCCTTCCCCCAAGTATCCTGGCACATGCAGAGGACTTAATGGAATCAAATTGTCAGTGAAAGTGCAAATAATGGCTGACTAGTGTGCCAAGTTAAAATGTATTGCTGTGCTCCAGAAGCCTTTGGAATTACTGTCTTGGGATAGAAGGATCTCCTGATGGGTCAAAAGTGGTACTTTGAATACTGCTTTTCTGCCAGGTGCCACTTGATCTCAAGCAACTTGCTTGGGAAATGGAGCTGCCAGGTGAAAAGGAAAGCATGAGAGACTCACTGATAGCTTCTGAGTTTGCTGCATACCTTTCCATTTTCAGCCTGGAAAGCTGTCAAAATATTGTGTTATAATTGTGTTCTGGTTCCCCCCCCCCCAACCTTTTACTGATTTTAGTGGTGGTTGCAAACTCATATGGTTGCAAACCTGCAGAAAATACAGTTTCCATTTAAAATCAAAATACATTACTTACTTTTTGGCCAACTGGCACTTCAAGGGAAAGTGTATAAGACTGAGGTGTTCATCAAACCAGTTAATTTCTCAAACCAAGCAGTGGTTTGGATCCACTTAGAGGTTTCTGAGGATCAAAGAGTTTTTGTTCTGGAGGGTGTGACTACTTTGCCTCCTTCATTCCATGATACTCAAAAATGCCCCCTGACATGCTTCTTCCTGTGAAGGGGGTAATTGGTGATGCCCCCTGTAGATTCTGACTCTTGCATAGAGTTTTTGTGAAATGTTCTTTTCAAAATTTGCTGCCCAACATTTCACTTTGTCAGAAAATTTAACATGGGAATCTTGGTGTTGGGTACTCCTCTGAAAAGCAAAATTTTGTGGAAAACAATGCTGTACTGAATATCCAGGGGACATATTGCAAACAAAGATACCTTAAAGTTTAATAAAAGAAAAGCATACTCTTTACATAGCTTTGTATTAGTGTAAACTAGGGCATATTCAGATATGGAGATATGGAGAGATTACTGCTAAAGTCCCCAAAATGGGAGACTATGGAGTATATTGCTTACAACTGTGGTTCCCAAACCTTTTTGGGTTGATGCCCCCTTGGTTCCATAAACTTGTCTGCAGTGCCCCTACGCTATAAAAAGCATTATCCAGAATAGCAGTTTGCACAACCCACTAAAAAAGATAACAATAATAAAATTCAAAACAGTAACACTTGTGCCTATTTATTCAAAATCCGGTTAAAACCTTTTAGTTTAATTAATCAAAACTGATAAACTTGATCCAGTGATACCAGTTTTTGAAAGTCTGATAGTCATTTAGCAAGAATCTTCGGTACCTCATTTAGTAACTTCTTAACTTTTCAGTAAATCTTTAGTGTGATGGATGGGCTTGACTAACCAGTTTATTGCCTTCTTTTAATACTTTTTTCTTTCATTTTATTACTGGATTCTGAATAAGGACAATGTGTTATATTTTCTTTATATAAAGGTTTGTCTAACTACAAAACATTGCTGAAAATATACCCCAAATTTTGCCTGATACTTATATTTACCATAATTTTTCTTATTACTGGAATTTTTATACCCTAAACCCAGATTTTTCCTTCTACCCAAGAAGTTTTCCTAAAGTGTTTTATTTTTTGAAAACAGTTATTGAGAAATGTTTTAGTTCTTATACAACCTAGAAATATTAATATTGGGCAGGCTGTGATAAAAATAAGTTATATAAATAAAGAGTGCACTTCATATGAACTGGTTCACTAACTGAAATACAAGAAAATAAATACCCCACTCAATACTATTATGTGAAGGATTCACTTTGAGAAACTTGAAAAATAACAGACAAAAACATACAGGGTGACAGTTTCTCAGAACATGGTATGCAGGTCTGACTAAAGCTCTAGTGGTGTGTTTACTAAAAATTCCAATAATTTCCTTTCAGCACTATGTAGAGGCAGACTTGGAGTGCCATTTGCCAGCATGGTGCCATATCCTGGTCAATCATAAATTGATTGAACGTGGTCGAATTGAACAACATGGTTGAAGGGGCTGCCTCCAGTGCCTCCCTAGGTAATCCCACGGTAACCCAGGGGGGTAGTACTGCCCACTTTGGGAACCACTGGCTTAGGAGGTTGCTTGAAATCCAGTAAATGGGAAGGAGATCTATGAATAGGCTTCCCTAATTCCTTACAAAGCTCTGACATTGTGTTTTGGTAATGGCTCTGGACCTTATATAAGGAAGGGGACTCTGTGTTTGTCTCCCTTAAGAATTTTTGCACCTACCATGTTTCAGATTGATGTTCATACCATATACTTTCTTTTCAGAAATATTTGCAGTTTTTGCAGGTTTGTTCAGCATTGTAGACAAAACGGGCAATATTTTGTGGCTACTAGTCAATAGTATCAACTGGGAGAAAGTTAACATCTTGATACCTAGAATACAATAATGAATGTATCAGAAATTTTGTGAGGATTTCATATATTTGGTATTCTGCTGAGAACAGAAGGGGAATTTCATTCCTTTTCTCCTCTACCTCATTGCAGCCCTGTTGACTTGTATGACTTGGTCTGTATGGGTCCTGTAACCCTGGTAATCTTCTGAAGGTTGAAAATGGCTACTGAGGGGGTGACCATCAGTGTCTTTTGTTGATGGATCACTGGATTCAACCCTTTGAACTGTGATTTGCTTTGAGATATTGCAGCCTGTCCACTGTTTGGTGTTTGGTATCCATGTGACATCATAAATAGGAGTAGGGGTGTGCATTCAGATCTACCCGAGCTAAAAATATACCAAAAAAACACCTTATTGGTATTTTTTGGGTATATTTCGGTATCCCAAATGTATCTGGGATTTCCCAGATATATTCAGGAATTACCGGCAAACCCCAAAAAACAGCTGAGAGGCTGGAGCAGATTGCGCCTTCCGCTCAGCTGTTTTCGGGCTTTCTTCTGCAGTCCGTTTAAACGGGGTGTTTAGAAGAAGAAGAAGAAGAAGAGATTGGATTTATACCCCACCCTTCACTTGGAGTCTCAGAGCAGCTTACACACTCCTTTCCCTTCCCCTCCCCACAACAGACACCCTGTGAGGTGGGTGGGGCTGAGAGAGCTCTGACACAAACTGCTCTTTCAGGAACAGCTGTGCCAGAGCTTGTGACTGACCCAAGGTCACATCAGCAGGTGCAAGTGGAGGAGGGGGGAATCAAACCCGGTTCTCCCAGATTAGAGTCCACGCATTTAACCACTACACCAAAGCTCGCAAAACAGCCATGCTGGGGGGACCACTCTCCCTGGATGGCCCAAAAGAGCCCACAAAGCAGCTGATCCCACAGGGAAAACTTTTCCTGCTGGCTCAGCTGGGGCTTTTTTGGGCAGTGCGGTTTAATCTGGACCATCCAAAAGAGCCTGTGAAGCAACTGATCCTGCAAGGAGAATTCTCCCTGCTGACTCAGCTGGAGCTCTCCTGGGCAATTCGAAATGCCTAGAACAGCCCCACTTGAGCCGCAGGAAGACTTCTCCCTGCTGGATCACCTGCAGTGCGAGCTCTTTTGGGCAGTTCAGTTTAAAGAGCCTCAGCTGAGCTGCTTCTCAGCTGGTGTTTTGTGAGTTTGCTGCTCCTTTCCCCCCTGTATTTTTCCATTTGGGTCTATTGGATACTAAAAAATTTGGGATTTCAAAAAAATCCAGGATCCAAATACTTAACCATATTGGAATCGGGGGGGGGGGGCTGGGGGGACCCCCAAATTTCTTGGGGTCCAATAGACTTGAACCAAAAAATACCAAGGGAAAAAAATTGCACACCCCTAAATAGGAGTTATGGCTTGTTTCAGTTACACACGCACACATATTCATATGCATGGATGTGATATACTCATCTATGATAACATAAACTTTATGCATTTGTGTGTCTTGGTAAAACATTCACTAGTAGTACCATTCAAGAACTCAACCAGCTATTTGAAATCGTATCAGTTGGCTGTGGTCACCATTTAACCAGGGACTCACTGGCACATCTGTACTGCCAAAGTGTTGACATATAAAGTGAGTCTCTTCACAACTTAATGCAAGTGACTGCCCTAATTGGTAAAAATGATGCAAGCAATGTGACAGGCCAGAGCACTTTGTGAATGTCTCAGTCAAAGTGACCATGACTTAATGTTTAACTGTGGAAGTTCTCACAAATTTGATTAAACTTTAGCACTACCTACTTGAAGTAGTAAATGCACAGTTAACCTTTAGTGCTTATCTGCAAGGCTATACGGAAACGGATCTGAAAAAGCAAAAGAAGTCTTCACCCACTGGCAGAAGACAATGACAGAAGGGGGCAAATATCTTTGGGGAGGGAGGATCCATAGATTAGGTGCCAGAACTGCAAAGACTCCCTCTCAGTTTGCCATTTGTCTAACCTCCATGGGCAGGAATACCTGAAGTAAGCGCACCCCAGAAGAAGACTGAAGTGGTCAGGTTGTATGGGAGTAGGCAGTATTTAAGGCATGCTGGTTTCAAACCATACGGGCTTTAAAGGTTAACAGTAGTACCTTGAATTAGGCCTGGAATCAAATTGGGAGCCAGTGTAATGAGCCCGGACTGCACTAATATGGTCCCTTTGACCCACTCCAGTCTGTATGCTGGCTGAAGCACTCTGTTCCAAGTTTCCAAACACTTTTTAAGGGAATTCCCCATGTAGAATTTATTGCAGTAATCCAATCTAAATGTATTAGAGCATGCAACACAGTGGCCAGATCTTTTCTGACCAGGAAAGGCCACAGCTGGCTAATCAGTTGAAGCTGGTAAATGGCACTCCTGGTCATGGCTGCACCTAATTATCCACCATTAGGTCTGGGTCCAGGGGCAACAACAAGCTACAGACTTGTTCCATCATAGGGAGTGCAACCCCATTGAGAACTGGAGACACTTTAAATCCTGGGCCAGTCCTTCTGCTCACCAGTAGCACTTCCGTAGCCTTGGAATTAAGTTTCACTTTATTAGCCTGCATCCACCTCAAAACTGCCTTCAGGCACTGATTTGGGGTTTCTGCAGCCTTCCTGGGATCTACCAGATTCATGAGATGGATCTGAATGTCATCCGTATCCAGCCCAAATTTCCAGATGACCTCACTGAGCAATTTCATGTGGATGTTATAAAGGACAAGAAGGGGGACCTGCGATACTCGCACGGGGGGGGGGGGGGGGGAGAAGGAAGCAACCGCAGGTGAGATTTGTCCCCTGCCCCCCCGTCCCTGGCACCCATGGTGAGGCCCGCACCCCTCCAAGTCTTCTTTCTCCCTCCCCCTGGCGGCGGCGAGGCCCGGCCGGCCTACCAAGCTTTCCCTCTCCCCCCCCAGCAGCAGCGGCAGCTCGGCCTGAGCTCGGCCTGCCAAACGTTCTCCCGTCCCCCCCTGCCCCCCGGCGGCGGCAAAGCTGTTCTCAGAGCATTCCCTGCGCCTGCACAGGGAACGCTCCTTTACTTTTGGGGGGATTTAAGTATCCCCCCTATAGTTTTTTGCAAATTTTAGATTGCCCCAATTGTGCAGGAAAATCTCCCTGCTCCCCAGGTGCCCCCGATGTGCAGATTTAGATATCCGCATTAAGGGGGCACAGTTGGGAATTAGATATATAGATGGGGGATGAGATGGAGCCTGTGGGGACTCCACAGGCTAAAGAACTATGCAGCAGTCCTCAAGCATCACCTTCAGAAACCTGCCTTCTGGATAGGACCTAAACCACTGTGAACATTGTCAGCCTAAGAAGGGCATACAGAAGGATAACATGGTTAATGGTATACAAAGCCTCTGAGAGGTCCAGAAGAATCAAATTGTGCTTCCCCTGTCCATCTTCCAGTGCAGGTCATCTCCCGTGGCAACCAGAGTGCACTACAGCCTTTGACAGCATGTTGCACTACAGTCTGTTATCTCTTTTGAAATATATGACCATGTCACTCACCAGCTGCACTATCTAGAACTGCCAAGTGGTAGAGAGACCAAAATTTCAAGTTTAGATTTTACTGTTGCCTTGTTGAATGCATTCTCTTGTATAGTTTGCATTATGTATAGACATAAGGCTGCAGCTGGCTTTCTAAAAAGCCTTTAATTTGAATACTAATGCTTTCAGGAATAATGGAAATAAATTTTGATAAGAAGATTGGTTGATTTATACTTTTTGACAGCCAAGCTAAACGGTTCACCCTCAAGGCAGTGGCAAACGCCCTTGAAGAAAATTGGCAACTTGGAAAAAAAATCAGCTTCTTTTACTTGTTTTGGGGAATATTATTTCATACGTCAATGTATAGATTTATATATAGAAGTAGTAATATTTACAAATTGTAGTACTAAATCCATTTGTTTAAAATTAAGGACTACAAGTAGTGTTTTCATGCTGATGACCTCACTGAGGTCACCTTGTGATTATAACTAAATTCTGAAGCACACAACATTTCTTGTCAAAAATAGGTTACTGGATATTTTGCAAAAGGATCTGCACTTTGTAAGATGCTTATGAACAGATGGGTGCTGGGAGTATTTCAGTCGTAAAGTGGAATCCTGTGCAGAGTTACACCCTTCTAAGTTCATTGAAGTCAGTGGGTTTAGAAGGGTGAAACTGTTCATGATTTCAGTAATAACCTGGCAAGAAAATGTGTTGCTACATTGAACAAGGCATTGCAGAAATCTCAAAAGTAAATTTTACTTTTTAAAGGAAAATATTATAGCAAGTTTTTGCCTGATGTTAAGGGACGTTTTTACTCAGTCATGTTTTTTAAAAAATAATGTGGATGCCAACCTAGCAGTTCAAAAGCAAGAAATTGCAAATAGATAAATAGGTGTCGCTTTAATGGGAAGGTAACAGCATTCATTGCACTTTGATGTTTAGTCATGCTGGCCACAAGACCACAGAGAAGTCTTCAGACAGCGTTGGCTCTTTGGCTTGGAAACGGAGATGAGCACTGCCCCCTAAATTCGACTGGCTTTCGAGCAAGGGAAACCTTTACCTTTATTGTAGTAAATAGAATGCTGTTTTTCAGGGTATCTGCTTTTAAGTGTATACTGATTAAAGACGTAACCTTGTGATTATAAGGACTGTTTTTTAACAGATTTATTTTTAAATGTTGTGTATATTGTCTTATGAACTGTCATTGTTGGACCTACCAGTTAGTATTGCGTATATATTGTGAAAAGATGTGAGGTGCCTATTCAAAGTAGGTTCCACTGCAGTGCAGAATGTCGTATTTTCCTCATTTTGCGTTTTGAACAGCCTGGTATATGAACATTACTATAGTATAGTTGACATAAATTAAATTAGTGTCTCTTACAGAATTGTGAACACTATAACCTTTGGCTGCCAAAGTAATAAAATCCTGGGAAAATGCTTCATTTAAAAATTACAAATTGCAAACTGCTACACTTATCAGGGAGCAGAACATCTCAGTTTACTTTTTTAATGGGAGGTGTAGGGGCTGCAATCTTTTTAAAAGCCTTCCTGTTTTACCTTTATCAGTTTTTGACTGGGAAACTGCACTTTAAAAGGTTATACAAAGTTGTATTTTTGTGCTTTTAAAATATGTTTATTCTTAAAGAATTACTTTAAAACCCTTTGGCAAAGAAGTTCCTCTTGTTTAGCTGTTCCTTCAGTTTTTCTCCTCATGTAAAATTTTCAGTAGCTTGCACAGTTGATGATCTGAAGGCAGATGATGTACCAGTTTTATTGAAGTTTGGTTAGACACTAACCGTTAGTGTCTAGATGGGAGATCTCCTGGGGACCCTTTCAAGACTGCCTGAGCTCCATGGAAGGTGGTGGAATGTGCATAAATCAGCTTCACAAATTAAATGGGAGGATAATGAGATACTTGAGAGGCTTCATCAGCTTGTATGGAAAGTGTCTTTACTTAGAGTAAGCCTGTTTAAAAAGTTTTGACTAATAATTATTAGAGATTAGAATTAATTTACCCTTTAAACTTGATTTTTTTGGTCAAATGGAAGCCATCAATTTTGAAGATGCGAAGCTTTTAGCCACCTAATGAAACAAAACAAGTTGCTTAGCTAAGTTAAATAGGGCAGGAACTGTAGAGAACTCAGCAGTCTTTGAGACAGAATAAAGTTGAAAACACAACGAGAAAGGAGGGGGAACATAAGAAGAGCCCTGCTGGGTCAGACCAGTGGTCCATCTAGTCCAGTATTCTGTCTCACGCAGTGGCCAACCAGTTCTTCTGGAGGTCGAACAACAGTCATAGAGGGCAAGGCTTTCCTCTGATGTTGACTCCTTGCAGCGGTATTCAGAGGTTTGGTGCCTCTGAATGTGGAGGTTCCCTTTACTCACCATGGCTATTAGCCACTGATAGAACTATCCTCCATGAATCCCCTTTTAAATTTCTGTGTTCCTGTGGCCATCACTACATCATCTGGCAGCAAATTCCACATTTTAATCAATCCCTTTGTCCGTCCTGAATCTACTGCCCATCAGCTTCATTAGATCCTTTGGATTCTAATATTTTGGCAGAGGGCGAGCATTTATTTTTGTTTACTCTCTCCACTCCATGCATAATTTTATAAACCTTTATTATGTCTCCTCTTGTTGTTGTTGTTCAGTCGCACAGTCGAGTCCGACTCTTCGCGACCCCATGGACGAACTCTCGCCAGGCCTTCCGGTCTTCCGCTGTCCTCTGAAGTTGGCTCAACTTCATGTTCGTTGCATCGATGACACTGTCTAACCATCTCATCCTTTGCCGTCCCCGTCTTCTTTGACCTTCAATCTTTCCCAGCATCAGGGTCTTCTCCAGTGAGTGCTCCCTTCGCATTTGGTGGCCAAAGTATTTTAGCTTCAGTTTCATTATCTGGCCTTCCAGGGAACAGTCAGGGTTGATTTCTTTGAGGATTGACTGATTTGTTCTTCTTGCAGTCCAAGGGACTCTCAAGAGTCTCCTCCAGCACCATAGTTCAAAAGAATCTATTCTTCGGCGCTCGGCCTTCCTTATAGTCCAGCTCTCGCAGCCATACATGACTACTGGGAATACCATTGCTTTGACCATGCGGACTTTTGTTGGCAGGGTGATGTCTCTACTTTTTATCATGCTGTTTAGGTTCGCCATCGCTTTCCTCCCAAGGAGCAGGCGTCTTTTAATTTCATGGCTGCAGTCACAGTCTGCGGTGATCTGGGATCCCAGGAACGTGAAGTCTGTCACTACTTCCACGACTTCCCCTTCTATTTGCCAAGGAGTGATGGGGCCGGATGCCATGATCTTAGTTTTTTTGATGTTGAGCTTCAAGCCCACTTTTGCGCTCTCCTCTTTTACTCTGAGCAAGAGGCTCTTTAGATCCTTTTCACTTTCAGCCATTAGAGTGGTATCATCTGCATATCTGAGGTTGTTGATCTTTTCCCCAGCAATCTTAATTCCCGCTTGTGATTCATCCAGGCCAGCATTTCGCATGATGTACTCTGCATATATATTAAATAAGCAAGGTGACAGTATACATCCTTGTCGTACTCCTTTTCCTATGCTGAACCAATCAGTTGTTCCGTATCCGGTTCTAACTGTCGCTTCTTGGCCCTTATACAGGTTTCTCAAGAGACATGTGAGGTGGTCTGGTACTCCCATCTCTTTAAGGACCTGCCATAGTTTGTTGTGATCCACACAGTCAAAGGCTTTAGCATAGTCAATGAAGCAGAAGTAGATATTTTTCTGGTACTCTCTTGCTTTCTCCATAATCCAGCGAATGTTGGCAATATGATCTCTCGTTCCTCTACCTCTTCGAAACCCAGCTTGTACTTCTGGTAGTTCTCTATCCACGTACTGTTGAAGCCTAGCTTGTAGGATCTTGAGCATGACCTTGCTAGCGTGTGATATGAGTGCAATTGTGCGATAGTTTGAACATTCCTTGGCATTGCCCTTCTTTGGGATTGGAATGTATACTGATCTTTTCCAATCCTGTGGCCACTGTTGCGTTTTCCAAATTTGCTGGCAAATGGAGTGCAGAACTTTAACAGCATCCTCTTCTAAGACTTTGAATAGCTCAGCTGGAATACCATCACCTCCACTAGCTTTGTTGTTAGTAATGCTTTCTAAGGCCCATTTAACTTCACATTCCAGGATGTCTGGCTCAAGGTCAGTGATTATACCGTCGTGTTTGTCAAGGACATTGAGGTCTTTCTTGTATAGTTCTTCTGTGTATTCTTGCCATCTTTTCCTAATCTCTTCTGCTTCTGTTAGGTCCCTACCGTTTTTGTCCTTTATCATGGCCATCTTTGCATGGAACGCTCCCTTGATTTCTCCAATTTTCTTGAAGAGATCTCTAGTCCTTCCCATTCTATTGTTTTCTTCTATTACTTTGCACTGTTCATTCAGGAAGGCCTCCTTATCTCTCCTTGCTGTTCTCTGGAAATCTGCGTTCAGTTGGGTAAATCTTTCCTTTTCGCCTTTGCCTTTCGCTTTCCTTCTTTCCTCTGCTATTTGTAAAGCCTCATCAGAAAGCCACTTTGCTTTCTTACATTTCTTTTTCTTTGGGATGGTGGTGATTGCTGCCTCCTGTACGATGTCACGAACCTCTGTCCATAGTTCTTCAGGCACTCTATCAAATGTCTCCTCTTAGTCGTCCCTTTTCTAAACTGAAAAGTCCCAGACTCTTCAGCCTTTCTTCATAGGGAAGGTGCTCCAACCCACTAATCATCTTGTTAGCTCTTTTATGTACTTTTTGCACCTCTGCGATGTCCTTTTTTATATACGGTGAACAGAACTGTACACAGTATTCTAAATGAGGTCACACCATAGATCTATACAGGGGCATTATAATACCAACTGTTTTATGTTCAATTGCTTTTCTAATAATCCCTGAAATAGAGTTTGACTTTTTCACTATTGCAGCACACTGGGTCCCTCAGTTCAATTTCTTTGAACTGTCACTGCAACCCCAAGATCTTTTCCACTCTCAGTATCAGCAAGTTCAGACTCCAGTAGGCTATACTTGAAGTTGTGATATTTTTCTTCCAATGTGCATCACCTTATGTTTACCAACATTGAACTTCATTTGCCCCATTCTTGCCCAGTTGCCCAACTGTGGATATCCTCCTGGAGCTCTTCACAGCCATCTTTGGTTTTCACCATCCTGAATGAATTTGTATCATCTGTAAAGTTGGCCACTACACTACTCACCCTTAGTTCCAGATAATTTGTGAACAAATTATGTGGTACCGGCCCCAATACTGAACCTTGTGGGACTTCACTGCCTACTCCCTCCATTATGAGAACTGTCCATTTATTCCTACTCTTTATTTACTGTCATTTAACCAGTTTTTCGGAGCTGCGGTGGCTCAAGTGGTTAAGACGCTGAACTGCAGGCTGTGGAAGGTCGGTAGTTCAGCAGTTCAAGGCCCGATTGTGCCGCATGACGGAGTGAGCTCCCGTCTCTAGTTCCAGCTCCTGCCAACCTAGCAGTTCGAAAGCAAGAAATTGCAAGTAGATAAATAGGTACCACTTCAGTGGGAAGGTAACAGCATTCTGTGCACCTTGGTGTTTAGTCATGCCGGCCACATGACCACGGAAATGTCTTCAGACAGCGCTGGGCTCTTTGGCTTTGAAACGGAGATGAGCACCGCAACCCTAGAGTCGGATTCGACTGGCTTTCAAGCAAGGGAACCTTTACCTTTAACCAATTTTTATTTATTTATTTATTCGATTTATACCCTGCCCTCCCTGCCAAAGCAGGCACAGAACAATTATAATAGAGATAAAACCATCTAAAAACAATCCAATATCATAGAGTGCTAGCTAGTTGTAAACTAATACTTAGGGACAGCAGTTGTGTTAATATAATCTCTGGTCTGCCTTGCTCATCAGCTTCTCGCTCTTTATCATATATAAGCAGCAGGCACAGACTGTAACAGTGGAGTCAGGGCACAGGGCTCTGTCTTTCTCAGTTGTCATTAGTGATCTTTAGTGATGGTGTTGTTGGTGGTGTCAGCTCCTTAGCCAAATGCCTGGTGGAAGAGCTCCATCTTGCAGGTCCTATGGAACTGTAAAAGTTCCTGCAGGGCCCTGATCTCTTCTGGGAGCTCATTCCACCAGCATGGAGCTGCCACCAAGAAGGCCCTGGCCCTGGTTTTTGCCAATCTGACATCTTTGGGGCATGGAAAGGTCAGTCGATTTTGAGATCCTGAACGCAGTGCTTGCTGGAGTACATATGGGGAAAGGCGCTCCCTCAGGTATGTCGGCCCCTGACCATATAGGGCTTTAACCAGCACCTTGAAGCGAACTTGGAATGCTATTTTTAATCCATGAGAGAACCTGTTCTCTTAGTTCATGACTGCTAAGTTTACTTAGGTGAGGTACCTTGTCAAAAGCCTTTTGAAAATCCAAGTATATAATGTCTTCCGGGTTACCGTTGTTTACTTTCTCAAAGAACTCTGAAAGGTTGGTGAGGCAGGACTTCCTTTTGCAGAAGCCATGCTGATTTCCCCTCAGCAGCCTTTGTTCCTCTTTGTGCCTAATGATTCTTTCTTTGATTACAGTTTCTATTAATTTTTTAGTTAGTTTCTAACATTTCAGATCACACCTAGAAGTCCTCACAGATTTCCATCTCAAAGTTTTTTTTACATGATCACACTGTGTTTTTGGATAATCTCCTACCCTGTTGATCTTATATCATTGCAGAAACAAACAATGCATCAAATAACCACTTCTCTGCAAAATCCATATTGCATGAGAAGTTGAAATGTTAAATGCCCAAAAGTAAAGAAATACAGAATTGAGGAATTCCTGTTCTCAGCTTCAACTCAGTGGTCAAATTACAGCATGGTATAAGATAGAAAAAAGAACAAAGACACATCTATACCTGTGGATATTAGATGAACCACTATGTAAAATATGGGAATGATGGCGATGAGAAAAGGGTACTTAAGCTAAAATATGCTGTTGATCTCTTGTGGAGCAGAAGACATTGAGAAGGAATCCTGTGTAGTGTGAGCATAGCTTTACCAGATGAGGGGAATTTTCCTGCTTCTGGCCTCCTGTAGCAGTTTACTGCTCCCTTTGAAATTATGGCTCTGTGGGTCAGTGAACACCTTATGCTCCTATCTCTTTTGTGTGAAATTTAGCTTTTGAATTGATTGTGCTCTCTCATTGACAGCCACTGGAGGGAGCTAGCTGTGTGATCTCAGACCCTAGAGGGAAAGTCATTTGGTTCTTTACTAGTAAGAAATAACTGTTGAAGCAGATAATGAAGGAGAAACTTGCTAATATATAGTGTTTCTGGTTATCATATTATAGAGTATATTATCTATGATTTTCTGTGTTTGGTTTAGAAGAATTTTTAACGTGTTATGCTAATGGCATGATCCTCAATATAAAGATTAATGAACAAATTTGTTTAGAATTTAAAAAAACCTGCAACATGTGTAGTAGTTGGTAGATTTGCGGAAAATACTTAAACCAAAATCTTTGTAACTTTTCCTTAACATTTTGTTTGGGAAGCAAATATGTGATCTGATTCTAAAAATGTGCAGTGCTAACAAATGTCTGCCTTCTCATTCTACTCAGGAAAGCATTCTGCATAGCTGGAAAGCTTGCACAATTGCCTCATTTCCCTTTAATGTATCCTTTTCTACTGCCAGTTTTAAAGCATTTGGGATGAAATTTATAAACCGGGATCTTCTTGTAAAATCAGAAAAGAGCAATGAAATGGGAATTTTCTTAGTGATTTCCAACTCTGCATGGTTAAGAAAATATAACCGAAGATTGGCAGCTGCAGTAAGGGGGAAGGTACCATTTTTTTCGCTCCACCACAGTGATCGTTTTCTTTATACTATCGCTGTCTATATCTAATCAGCAAAAAAAAGAGTTAGTGACAGAAGAGCTGCAGTAGCACTGCCCTCAGTTACCTCTGACTATAGGTGGTGGCAGTATCAATGTAAATATGGATGAAGGGAAATGTTGTGGTGATTAGAAGGTAAGCCTTTGGAAAAAATCTGCCAGATTATGGCTTTCTGATCCTTTTATTGACAGGCCTTTGGAATATTGCATACTTGGTGGATTTGTGTAATACTTTTTCTCCCTCTGAGATGCAAGACATCTTGGTGGGTGATTCCCACTCTCCAGTCAGGGAGGCAGGAACAAAGTCTTCCTGTCTTGTTGGGAGTCACCCAACTCTCCAGTTCTTTTTCTGCCTTGACAGGGAGAGCAGTTTAGAATAGGAACTGTCTTACCTATTCAACTATTTTTTTCCTACTTTTTACTTTTTTACTTCTCTAAATCTCTGTTTTTCTCAACTTCCATTTCCATCTAAATCAGGGATGTCAAACTCATTTGTTATGAGTGTCGGATCTGACATAAATGACACCTTGTTGAGCCAGGCCATGTATGTCATACAACGTAATGCCAGGTAGTAGAGTATAAACTTTATAAACGACACAGAGAAACACAATTAAAGATTTTAAAAAACTTTAAATAAAACATGCTTAAAACACTAGCACTCTTGCAATATTTTGCAATATTTAACAGTCTTTGATAACTGATACCTCTTGCTCTGAATTATTGCATCAAAATGTCTGTGCTGTAGCAATCTTGAGTATACTGTTCAGGTGTGTATCTGTAAGCTGCAAACCTACTTTACATTTATTGACAGTCATTAGAGAAATCTCATGCATAGTGTTCTGAGCCTGGGACCCAGGTGAAAACATGAAATAGCTGGGCATTGCGAGCTTTTGTACATAATTTGCTTCATGTGCTGGTCAAGAACATGAGAAGGCATGCTAACACAGACTGAGGGCTGTCTGTCTACAAAACCGTAGTCTTCCCCAGAGAAATAACTACAAATTCCTACAAAGGAAATGTGCTGGGCGAACTTGGTCTGGACATACACTCTCAGCCTAATCCACCTCACTGGCTTGTTGTTATTCCTCTTCTAAAATAGTTCACATTGCTTTCTTACTGAGAAAGATTGGATCATGAGGGCATGAATACAGTGAAAAGGGGGAGGGAACACAGTTGCACCCAGGAAAGCCCTGGCATAAGGAGCCCAACAAAACACACACACACACACACACACACAGCATAAGGAGCCCAACAGAATATATACACACACTGTAGCAAGGCACACAAAAGCTCCTATGTGATTGAGTCAGCCCAGCAAAGCAAGCTGTCCCTCATTCCCTCCCTCCCTCCCTCCCTTCAGGGAGCAGGGGAGGAAAATAGTCAGTAAAATCAGTAAAAGTCAGTTTTTTCATCTTGGTCAGTAATTTGTCAGTTTTTTTTTTTTAAAAAAAAAAAGGTCAGTAAAGTCAGTATTTCTTTGATTTTTGGGAATGCAGTTAGTGTTTTTCTGTTTTCATTACTGCATTTTTGCGGAACCATGATGACTTCCCAGTGAGAAGACAGATTGTTTTCAGTTTAGTTATGAAGTACTTCAAAGACTTTGTTCCTAAGAGTAAAAGTGATTAGGTGAAATCTTCCACAAAATATAGAAACATAATTAACCTTTTAAAACATGAGACAATGAAAGTAGAGGTGATGGCTATTGTGGGATTCAACATGGCACAGCCAGTGCAGTGCTTTCAGCACAGGCTGGATGTGCTCCTGCATAGGGAGGCCTATCAGAAGCCTGGCTGCAGCATTTTGCACTAGCTGTAGCTTCTGGATTTGAGTCAAGGGCAGCCCCATGTAGAGAGTATTACAGTAGTCCAATCTCGAGGTGACCATTGCATGGATCATTTTCTCCAAGTCATTGCATTCGAGGAAGGAAGCCAACTGCCTAATCAGCCGGAGGTATTAAAATGCTGTTTTGGCAGTGGCTGCTACCTGGGTCTCCATTGTTAGTGAGGAATCCAGGAGCACTCCCAAGCTCCTAACCTCCAGCGCTGGCACCAATGGCGCCCCATTGAAGGTCAGAAGTAGGATCCCTACCCTCAGGCCACCCCGGCTCAGCCACAGGACCTCCGTCTTTGTCAGATTCAATTTCAGTTGGCTCACTCTGAGCCAACCAGCCACAGTTTGCAATGCCCGGTCCAGATCTTCCAGTGTAGAGTCAGACTGGCCACCCAACAACAGATAGAGCTGGGTGTCATCCGCATACTGGTGACATCCCAGCCCATCCCTCCAGGCAATTTGGGCAAGGGGGCGCATGTAGATGTTAAATAGCATTGGGGACAGCACAAATCATTGGGGCACTCCACAAATCAATGGGTGCCTTTGGGATAGCTGCTCCCCTAGTGCCACCCTTTGTCCCTGTCCCTGAAGAAAGGAAGCCAGCCATTGCAAGGCAGGACCCTGGACTCCAATGTTAGCGAGGCGGTGAATCAGTAACTGATGGTCGATCGTGTCAAACGCTGCCGACAGGTCCATTAGCAATATCACTGCCAATCCACCCCGATCCATATGCCTCCAGAGATCATCCATGAGGGTGACCACCATCTCCGTTCCATGGCCTGGGTGGAAATTGGACTGGAAAGGATCTAGAATGGAAATGTCATCCAAAAAGCTCTGTAGCTGAATTGCCATGGCCCTCTCATTGATCTTGCCCAAATAGGGCAGATTGGAGATCGGCTGGTAATTAGCCAATTCGGCCAGATCCAGAGATGGCTTTTTCAGGAGTGGACGAACCACAACTTCCTTGAGTGCCCTAGGGAACTGTCCCTGTGAGAGGGACTTGTTGATAATCTCCCTTAGGGCATCTAGAGACCCATCATGGCTAGCTTTAATTAGCCATGATAGGCACGAATCAAGGCAGCACGTGGTAGGGCGTGCAGTTAAGAGAAGTTTGTGAACTTTCTCCAGGCTGAGTGGACGGAAATAATCCATAACCTGACTAGAAGATGTGCATGGAGCCTCAAGTTCACTTACTGTCTCAACCATGGTGGGGAGGTCACGATGGAGCGACAGGACTTTATCTGCAAAGTAGCTTTCAAAGGCCTCACAGCCAGTGTCCAATTCCCTAACATTTGGTCTGCCTTGTGGCAGAACAGTCATAGACCAAATTATTCTACATAATTGGGCTGGGCATGAGCTCACAGACGCAATCGTGGCTGCATAATACTCTCAGCAGCTTTGACTGCCATCTCAATAGGATCTCATAAAATTCCTATAAGATGTTCTTGTAGCTTCGTTGCAGGCACACCGCTACTGTCTCTCTAGCCATCTTAGCCTTCGCTTCATCAGCCGCAACTCCTGGGTAAACCATGGGCCTTCAGGGCATGGTGGTCTAACCATAGCACTGTTGAGGCAGTGACCCAGTCCACTGTGACCCCTGCCGCGAAGATCAGATTGAGCGTGTGTCCGGCCTGGTGAGTGAGAGTCATTACATATTGGGAGAGTCCTAGCGCCACCATGGATGACACTAGGTCCATCACCTGAGTGGAGGCCATATCATCCGTATGGAAATTGAAATCACAGAGGACAATCAGTCTAGGGTGTTCCAGTGCCAAGCCCGACACGGCCTCTACCAGGGATGGCAGGCTGCTGGCCGGTTCTTTTTTCATTAAAAAAACCCAAAGATAAAGTAAAAGCAAAGGCAAGTCTTACATTACAGAAATTATGTTTTGTTGTCATAATTACTACTTTATGTTTAGTTTTTAATATGTTTTTGCTGTTTTGCTGTTTTATTATCTTCAGTGTGTGATTATTTTTTAAAGGGAATCTTTTTTGCCTTAAATTTTGCACAATAATGAAAACATTGTCCTCTATTCATAAAAAAATTCAATAAAAAGGAGTGCAATCCTTTTATCAGGGTCACATCTAACTATGAGGCTGGCTATGGGGATGGTGGAGGCCAGATAATAATAATTTTTAATGAAGTCCTAGTTTTACATTTAAAATGCTAGCTTATCAGTAGGCTGGCATTAAATTGTTCAATCATTTGTCAGTTTTTTGTCAGTATTTGTTCAGTTGTTTTTAATTTTTGGTCCGTAAAATCAGTATTTTTGACCCTCTGACTAGTTTCCAACCCTGAGGGAAGGGCCTTAGCCAGTGGAAGGAAATAAAAGCTTCCCTTCATCTCCTATATTCTTAACCCATGGTAGTTCATTTTTTGTTTTGTTGTTCCTTGGAAACCACATTTTAAGGGAGAAAGATAGGGGAGGAACCTCAACCAGTGCTTTACCAGATTCTCTCAATCACACAGGACAGGCTTGCCTGTCTCTTCTGTGCGATTGAGAAAGTCTTGTAAAGCAAGCTGTGAGGTAGCAGCAGCAGCAGAACTGGAAAAGGAAGCAGGAAACAACCAGGGCCTCCAAGGGCCTGATCCGGCCCACAGGCCACATGTCTGACACCCCAATCTAAATTCTTCTAAACTCTTCTTTAATTCCTTTCTTTCGTCTCCATGAAAAGGTCGAGAAGGATTTCAAGCCCCCAGCAGGGGGTTTGACCCTCTGCTGTGGTGGCTGGTGTCTTGTTTCACCACTAGCCAACCTTCACAGAGCATGTCTCCATCCACTCTAGAAATGGAGACTCGGGAAGGCAGTGATAGCTTCCTCTCTGAAAGAGAGCTAGAAGCCCCTCTCACAGCCGGTCCTGGTGCCAAAGCTGATATGACCATGGCAGATCGACCAGGAGGTGCCTTGTCAGTTGGTCCTGGGAAGAAGAAGAAGGCAGAGAACCAAAAGCATGCCAAAGAGGCACCTATCTTCCATATCTGCAGTTCCTGCAGCAGCCATGAGCCTGCCACTGATGACCAACTTGCCAACTGACTGGGAGGAGGCTACAGAGTGGCTTTTCCCACATCCATAAGCCAGGCAGGATCCAAAGCTACCCTTCTAAACAAGGAGTCAGCGGGTCCACATCTGACAATGATCTGGGTCTACTTGTAAGTAATGTGCAGAGATTGGGAAGGGTCAATGCTTTCCCTTGAATTTATAGCCTTACTGAGACAATGAGGGAGGAGATTGCCAATTTCTTCCAGGGTGGAACTGACAGGCATAGATCTCACTCCAGCCCTTCAACTAGTCCTTCCCATTCCAGGCTAAGAGATATGGAAGGAACTCTTTCTTCGATACGGGGATCTAGCTAGCCCACTAAGGCAACTAGGAAAGAAGATTACACCAGAGAGTTAACTTTCAGTGGGACCCAGATACACATCCAGTCAGTGAATCTGAGGAAAGGGAAGAGGGGGAATTTCCCTCACATGAGGAAGAGGAGGAAATAGAAATCCCGGAACAGTCCATAAGATCCTTTAAGTCTGAGGACTATCATTACTTCTTAACCAAGACCATGGCAGCAGTAGAGCTACAAGAGAATGCCTTAGGACAAGAGCTAGGTTCCTCCACACAAGAGGCCAAGGGCAGACCCAAAGGGAACAAAGAATTCTTCTCTAGATTCTCTAGATCTAGTGCGATAGAAAAGGTATTCCCTTTACCTGATTTTTTTGAGAAGGAGCTAAAGGCAGAATGGGCCTAACCTATGGCTAACAGGCAGTTTCCTACATTTATCAAGAAGGTGTATGTGTAGCTCTCCTTTACCAATCAGCTCTTGCAGGTCCAGTGCTTAAAAGTGCAGTGGAATAAATGCAGCAGACATGTGCATGTTTTGCTTCTAAGAAAAGTTTGTTAGAAACTTAGGGAAGGGTTATATGGAAAGGAGAAAACAGTAACATTCTAACTAAACTTTCTAGGTCTGATTCCATTTTGTCGTCTTTTCCATCATAATACCTTCTGACTCGAAGAACAGAGTGGAAATTATCTCAAAAACCTCACCCCTTGTGTACATGCAGAAAGGCATGTACCTTCTCCAAATATATTGATTAGCCAGTAGTCAACCTTGAGGTCATCTCATTAAGAATAATATCTTCCCCTTCTTGGCGGGAAGATTCTAACCTATATCTAATTGGTCCTATGCTAATTAGCTAATATCAGCTTACAGAAACAACAGCTTAACCCTTTCATGACTGAAGGGTTGACACAGAAGTATATAACACTTCTCAAGTGTCATATACTGAAGTCATGAAGGTTCAGTTTCTTCCGCAGGTACTCGAATTTCCCTCTGGCAGGTGGCTTGGTGAGTATGTCAGCAGCCACCTCTTCTGAAGGACATGAATTCAATCAGCCCTTGATGTTGCATCTCTCACAGAATGATATTTGACAACAGTGCTTGCTTCTTGCTATGCATGCCTGGTTGTCATCTACACCAAAGTCTTTTAGTAGACAGATGATCCATTCAAGTTCACTGCATGGACTTGAAGCAGATATGTATCCAGCCTCAGTTGTTGATTTGGCAACTAGTGTTTGCTTTTGGCAAGTCCAACTGGTTAGGCTGTTTCTATAGGAGATCAGGTAGCCACTTGTCCATCTTGTCCCAGGGCTACAAAATTCAGTTCCAACAGAACCCCAATACTCCTGTCGTCGTATCTACGCCCCCTTCCCCACCTCTTCTTGAGGAGGTGTCCGTCCTTTTGCAGAAGGGAGCCATCGAACAGGTACCACCACACCTCCGAGGGACGGGGTTTTATTCCCGATACTTCACAGTCCCGAAGAGAGACGGAGGCGTTCGACCCATCTTAGACCTCGGGGAACTGAATCGTTTCGTGACCTACCACTGCTTCCGCATGGTGTCCCTACAACAGATCATGCCATTGCTTCGGAGACACGTCTGGATGGCCACCCTTGACCTCCAAGACGCGTATTTCCACATCACTATCCATCCCTTCCACCGCCAATACCTACGTTTTGCAATTGGTCAACAGCACTATCAGTATACGGCCCTTCCATTCAGCCTATCCAGCGCCCCAAGGGTCTTCACAAAAACTATGATTGTGGTTGCAGCCTTTCTCCGTCTCAGGGGTATCTCCATCTACCCATATATAGACGATTGGCTTCTGGTAGCACCTGTCAGGCATGCCCTGGTCTCCAGTGTCACAGAGACTCTAGCACTATTGGAGAATCTGGGCCTCTGAGTCAATCGACAAAAGTCCCAATTGTGTCTGGTCCAGCGCATACAGTACATCGGCGCAATACTGGATTCTCAGACATGCATTGCTTACCTGCCCCACGATAGGGCAACAGATATCATCTCCTTAGCCACAGTCGTCCATACCCAAACCTCTGTCACTGCCTTCCAAGTTCAGAGGCTGCTTGGCCTGATGGCTGCAACAACGTCAGTTCTCGTCTTTGCAAGACTAAAAATGCACTCTTTACAACTCTGGTTCATCCGCAATTACGACCTGTCGAAAAATGCACACACTGTCATCCGACCCCTCCTCCCAGCATGCAGGACTCTTTACTTTGGTGGACTGTCCCTTTGAATATTCTCCAGGGAGCGCCCTTTCACCCTCCGTCACCAGAGTTCACCATTACGACGGATGCTTCCCTGATAGGATGGGGTGCACACTCCATGGGCCTCTCGGTTGGAGACAAATGGGACGCGCAGATGAGGACGCGTCACATAAACTTCCTAGAACTGCTGGCTATACGACATGCAGTAGCCAGCTTCCTACCGTTGATCAAAGGAAAATGTGTCACGGTCCTCACGAACAACACCACAACGCTTTTCTACGTCAACAGGCAGGGAGGCACAGTGTCCCTTTGCCTATGCAACTTTGCCATCCAATTGTGAGACTTATGCATAGCCAACAATATATTCCTTGAGGCCACTCACATTCCTGGTCACATGAACGTGCAGGCAGACCATCTAAGCCGAGTGGGACTCAGCCTCCACGAGTGGGGGATGAACCCAACATACCTCCTCCCACTCTTCCACAAGTGGGGAGTTCCCCAAGTCGATGTCTTTGCCACACGAAACAATAAAAAGTGTCCTCTGTTCTGCAGTCGAGGAGGCAAAGACCCACAATCTCTGGGAGATGGCCTCCTTTACCCTTGTTCTATGGGACTCCTTTACCTGTTCCCCCCCCCTTACCTCTGCTTCTGAGAGTTGTCCACAAGATTCTCAACGACAACACAGACTGTATCTTACTAACTCCTTGGTGGCCAAGACAACTTTGGTTTTCAGCAGTCCTCGAGCTATCACAGGGAACTTACCATCAATTCCCTCCAGCTCCGGACCTCCTCCTCCTCCTCCGACTCCCTCGTCCTACATCACAACATACCACAGCTGAAATTGACGGCATGGAGGATAATGACATCGGCTTCTCCGCCCGTGTAAGGAATGTCCTGTTGAATTCCAGGAAACCCACTACGTGGAAGTCCTATGATTATAAATGGCGTAGGTTCTGTTCTTTGCTTGGAGATGACGCCCCTCAAGCCACCTCTGTGTGTCTCGAACGAGTCTTCCAATTCCTCCTCACCCTAGCTGACTCAGGACTTTCCCATTCATGGTTACGAGTTTATTTGGCCGCTCTTTCGGCCTACCATGTTTCAGTTGACGGATGCACTTTGTTTTCTCATCCGATTTCCAAACAGTTTTTAAAAGGTTTGTTACACCTCTACCCTCCTGTCAAGGCTCCAGTTGTTCCTTGGGACCTTACCCTCGTTCTCCGCCAGCTTACGTGGAAGCCATTTGAGCCAATTGCAACATGCGATCTCAAACTCCTGGCATGGAAAACAGCCTTTTTAATTGCCATTACCTCGGCTAGGCGAGTGGGAGACCTGTTGGCCTTCCGCCATGATACCCCCTTCCTATCATTCCTGCCAGACGGAGTCCGCCTCGTCCCGGACATCTCCTTCCTGCCGAAGGAGTTCCACCTGCAGGCGGAGGTCTTCCTCCCTGACGTCTTCCCAAATCCAACGTCAGTGAAAGAAAAGTTATTACACACTTTAGACGTGAAACACGCTTTCCTGTTTTACGTCAACAGAACACTCCGAACTAGATGAGACTCACAACTATTCGTCTCGTACGCTCCAGCACGGCTGGGTACCCGCATCACAGCTCAACGCCTGTCGAAGTGGATTGTAGGTCTGATCCATCTATGTTACCAGATCGCCAAACAGCCACTGCCAGGCTCGATCAGGGCTCATTCTACCAGGGCTGTCGCAACTTCCACTGCTTTCCTTCAGGGAGTACCACTGCCGGACATTTGTAAAGCCAATACCTGGGCTATGCCTAGCACCTTCATCAGGCACTATGCCCTAGACCAGTGATGGTGAACCTTTTAGAGACCGAGTGCCCAAACTGCGACCCAAAACCCACTTATTTATAGCAAAGTGCCAACACGGCAATTAAACCAAAATACTGAGGTTTTACTTTAGAAAAAACAATTCATACATTAACTTAAGATGATCCAAACAAAGTAAGGAAAGCAATCCCAAATGCTTTCATTTACTTAAAATTATTTGGCAGAGAATTCGGCACTTTAATAAACACAATGTTTGCATTTTAATGGCATAATTATATTGTGCTGTCACTTTGATGGTGTGTTTGAAAAGTTAGAGATAAATGGATGGAAAGGTGGAAGGAGGCACAGACATACACCAGTGAAGCTTACCACTGCGATGTTCATTTATGGTAGTTACGGCAAGCAGCAGACTGAATGACGGGAGATGAGCTATGCCATAAGACAATAGATACAGTACTTTAGCTTCTACTAGTATATAAATACGATGCTGAAGGTTGGTGAAATGGTGGTTTTTCCCAGTTTTAAATTCATTACAATGGGAATGGTAAATCATTGAGTTGTGAAATATAGTGTAGTAGTCATTCTGTAGTGTACTTTTAATGGTAATTAAGATAGTGTTGGAATAATTCCTTAATAGTTATTGAACATAGGGTGTTGCTTGCTTAGCCTATAATTTAGTTTAGAATGGTTGGACCCAAGGCAGAAGTCCATAATGTGTATTTTATAAGGTTTGAAGTCATTTTGCTTGCAGATACGTAAAATTCCAAGAATTAAAATAAAATTGACTCCTTGCTCCTTGTCAGCTAACAATTATATAGGTTGCAGTTCCACGTTATCCTTAAATGTGCCTTCAGTGAATGTCTGAGTTAATGTACTAGGTCCTGGATGAAATTATCACCTCAGCCATAAATTCATTACATCGCTTTACCAAGCTGTCATTTCTCACAGAGCTATTGTATGGATTTATCTGTCAGTTTGGTATGTACCACCTTAACAGGTCACTGTTGCTTACACACTTAAATTGGGCAGAGAGTAATTTCTGTAGCCCACACTTACGTTGTCTTGGGACCTTTGTCACTTCTCGAAAACAAGGAAATAAACGCTTCTAATACTTTTTGCATTTAAAAGCAAGGGAGCATGTAGTAGGGGATATCACATCTGAAATACTAACCTGAAAAAAGGGAGTGATATTTTCTGGCTGTTGGTTCTGTGTATATGGTAGGTACTGTTTTTTAAAAATATGATGCAGGCTCAGATATTCCATCCTGTCTTCACTTCCTGGTGTTTTCTAGACATAGTTTGCTGTGACATCCATGGGCGGGTATTGCTAAAGAGCAACTCTAAATCTCTTCATTCAGATGGTACGCAAAACCATAGTTAAGGCTATCCATGTTTAATAAACTAACTTCAGGTCCTGATTTAACAGACTCTAACTATAATTAGTTGATTCAAGCAATCACAATAACTGTAGTTAGTTTTGTTAAACCATATTTTAATGTTATGTTTGAATTAATCAGTACCAATACTTAAGCCATGATTACTTTTTATACTCAAAGATTCTTTTTTTCCTTATCCTGTAGTTTGACTGATGAGTTGCCAGTTGAGAAGATGTTCAGTGGCTTTAAAATATAACATAAAATACTGTTGAAAAACACAGGTGCTGTGTCCTTTTCATTTAACTTCATAGATTGTGAATAAAAGCTTTCTGGCAATAACAGCTTTGTTGTTGTTAAGGGATTGCCAGTAATCAAGTGAACAGGCTGCTCAAACGAATGAATAAGTGCTTTAAAAATAAAATACAGATGAAAGACCCAATTTTAATAGTTTTTAAGATTTAAATTACCATTTGTCATTGGTATTCTGTTAATTTAGCTAGTTCATTTTGTTGCTTACCGGAGCCCCACGGACAGCGCACATTCAACCAGTGTTTCACCAGCTACGCTGGTTCCAGGTTGAATACCGGATCAGGTTCAAGGTTTTGGTATTAACCTTCAAGGCCCTAAATGGTCTGGGACCAATGTATCTATGGGATCACCTTTCCTGGTATACCCACCAAAGAGCATTATGCTCTGGGGAGAAGGACCTACTAGTAGTCCCTGGCCCAAAAAAATACCCGGCAGGCCTCAACCAGAGTCAGGGGTTTTTTTTGCCCTGGTCTCTGACCTGGTGGAACTCTCTGCTGAATGACATTCGTTCCCTGTGGGACCTAATGCAGTTCTGCAGGGCCTGAGAGACAGAGATGTTCTACCAGGCCTGTGGTTGAGGACAGCAACAGTTTCCATCTAGCCTTTCACTTCCATCCCTTTCATCCCCCCCCCCCCCCAATGGAGTAAGGTTACAATCTGGTTTATTTACATCTTCATCTGAAATTGTTTTGTATTTTATTGTTTTAATTGTTGTAACTTGATCTGTAAATGTGTCTACTGGAATTGTTGTTAAGCGCCCTGAGCACAGGGGAGGGTGGGTCTATAAGTCGAAAGTATAAATAAAAAAATAAATAAAATAAAGACTAAAACAAGACGGTCTTGCAGTACTTCCACGTAATGTTCAGTCTTTGACAGGCCTCTAGGAGAAAAGCTGCACTTTTTAGTGAAGGGAAGACATTGAGAACAATGTTGTGTTTTTCTTACCCTAGCACAGCCCAGTTGTTAACTTGAACCATCTGGTAAGCTGTAGGTGATTTTTAGTTTGGTTTGGTAAAGCAACTGTTAAACTATTATTTTTAAACATTAATCAGCTCTTTTAAACATTAATAAGCTCTGTCTAGCTATATATGAATTTTCATAAATTAATAGTTATGCTCCCAGGTTTTTTTGAAAAAAATTAACATGTTAATGTGCTCCCATGTCAGTCTTGTGCACAGACTGGTAACAATGAGGCCAACATTGGAAAGCACATATTCCACAGGCACACGTGATTCAGGAATTTATTGGTAACCAACTCTTCTCACAGTTTTAGAAAACTTGGAAAATGTTTGTCACTACATATAAATAGTAAATGAATCCTCATCATTTAAATAGTTAATGAGTTAGTATACTAATACTATTTGTTGTTTATTGCCATCCAGTTACAGCTGACTTATGGCGACCTCGTAGAATTTTCAAGACAAGAAACATTCAGAGGTGGTTTTCCATTGAACACTGGTATTCCTTGGAAGTCTCCCATCCAAATACTAGCCAGGATCAACCCTGCTTAGCTTCTGAGATCTGATGATATCAGGCTAGCCTGGGTTATCCAGATCAGGGCAGTAATCCTATAGTACAGTAGTAATTTTACTATAATTGAGATGTAAACTGTCATTTGTTTTTTGCCAAACTCCTGTCAATGGAGTTGTTGTGCCTTTTATTTTTTGTACCATTACAGGCAGAAATAGTGTGAAGAAGCAGATTGAAGGATGAATAAACACTTGAAACTAATCAAACATATGCCACAACTAATTTGTTCTAAAAGCATACTGTTTCCTTAGTCTCCTTTGGTGTAGTGGTTAGGAGCGCGGTGCCAGTTTGGTGTAGTGGTTAGGAGCATGGACTCTAATCTGGGAGAACCAGGTTTGATTCCCCACTCCTCCACTTGCACCTGCTGAATGACCTTGGGCAAGCCATAGTTCTGGCACAGCTGTTCTTGAAAAAGAGCCGGTTTCTGTCAAGAGCTTCTCTCAGCCTCACCTACCTCACAGGGTGTCTGTTGTGGGGAGGGGAAGGGAAAAGAGTTTGTAAGCTGCTCTGAGACTCGTTTGGGTAGTGAAGGGTGGGGTATAAATCCAATCTCCTCCTCCTCCTCGTCCTCCTCCTCCTCTTCTTCTTTTTTCATGGTACAGACTGCCGCTATTGGGATTGCAGAAATATTTCTTCAAGCCTGGATAAAATTTGCTGTCTAAAGAAAATCAGTAGATCACTGGGTTATAGTAATTGTGCTTTATGGAATAAGCTCCCTTAGCCTTGTGTTGTCAATCTTAGGAGAGCACTAGGTTGCTTGGCCCATGGTTAATTCTGGAGTGGTTTGTGGGGAGGGAAGTATGGGAAGTGGCCTAACAGTAGGAAAGTTTTTACTTTCATATTTAAATGCAAATTTTTGAAAAATGCTGTTTTAAATGCTTTTCTTTCAGATTATGCAATGGTCACTGCAAGATGGCTTATTCTTGAGTTGGAGTTTTTTAAAACAGACATATGCTGGTACTTCAACTTTATTAAGCGGACTATAAATTTTTCTCTCACAACAACTACATAAGCAGACAAAATTGCAAAAATCTGCCCTGTTTCGAGTATGACAGCCACGACCCGTGGCTCTCCAGTGGGAGGGAATGACAGCCAGGGCCAGGCTCCTGATGGACAGTCTCAGCCTCCTCTCCAGCAGAATCAGGTAAAGTGTCTATTAGTACCAGTAATTCAACTATGCAGAAAATTTTGATGTGCTATTCCAGATACTTGTAACTGTAACAGGAGATGGCACATTTACAACCATGACTTTCTATCATGTCTGTCTTAAATGTTAAAATAGACCTTTTCAGAATGTAGGCTCACTATTGTGGGAGAATTTGTGCAAGTTAAGGTCCTCTAAACAACTCCATTTACAAGCAACAGATTTTTTTTTTTGCAAGAAGAGCCCCACCAAGCTTGTCAAGAATCTAATCACTGATGAGGGGAAAAGCACAAAATAGTACTGTATATAAATAAAGGCAGGTGAACATGTTGTTCTCTAGTAAAACTCATCTAGTTTTCTCAAAGTTCTAACAATAGATTATACTGCATCAATCTCATTGAGGCTTGCAGCTGATTATAAATGGCAATACTTATTTTGGGCTGTAAACCCCACATTGTACCTACTTCTGTTCCTGGGGTCCCTGAACCTGGGGACAGGGCTGTTGGCTACAGTAAGCTCTGTTTTCTGTAAAGGAAGTGGCTGTAAACCTTAAATTACAGAGATCTGAATGATTTTTAAAGTTGAGGGCATTTTAAAAAGTTGGGGGCAGGCGAGCAGTGGTAGCAGGAGTCCTCATTGAGCTGCCGGACTCTGCTGGGGGCAGGAGAGATGGGCGGGATCCCTTTCCCATCCTCCGCAGGGCTCCTGCAGCTCCTGTCGTGCAATGCCTCCACTGTCCTGTAATCAAAATAGATTCAGGTGGGTAGCCATGTTGGTCTGAAGCAACAGGACAAAGTTTGTGTCCAGTGGCACCCTTAAAACCAACAAACTGTAATTCTGAATATAAGGTTTTGTGTGCATGCACAGTTCTTCAGATACATTGAAACAGACTTCACCAACCATTACATGTAGGTGGGGGGTTAGATTCCAGGAAGGTCTAATTAGAGTCAAGATGCATAAGTAACTGAGCGATAAGTATAGCTAAGTTTGGATTAAAGCAGTTGGTAAAACATGAATAGTAGCAAATTAGGATACAGATAATAAAACAGTTAACAAGCAGATGTGAGAACTGAGTGATTTAGCATGTGTAGTGAGATAAGAACCAGATATCTCTGTTAAACTCCAGGGGTTCCATTGTCCTGAGCGTTATAATAAATTGGCAATTCAGCAGGCTTGCGTTCTAGTCTGTTTCTGAAATTACTTTGCAATAAAACAGCTACTTTGAGGTCCTCCATTGAGTGTCCTGGGAGGTTGAAAGGTTCTCCTACAGGTTTCTCAGTTTTCTTTATTATGTGATTTTTTATGTCCGATTTGTGTCCATTTATCCTTTGGTGTAGGGTTTGCCCTGTTTGCCCTGTGTAGAACTGAAGGGCATTGTTGGCATTTAATGGCATATACGATATTAGAAGATAAGCAAGTGAATGAGCCTGAGATGGTGTAGTTAACGTTGTTAGGTCCAGTGATTGTGTTGACTGAGTGTATGTGGCAGCAAAGCAGTTAGTGGGTCAAGCTTCAAATTAGCTTTCAAGTTTGTGAGAAAGAACCTACCCTGCAGGTAGGATCAGTTTTGGATTGAATTATATTCCCACCATAAATGGGAAAATTGAATCTTATTAGTATGGAATACAGTTACTTTTTTAAATTGTTTTCCGCAGTCTTAAAGGTCAGCTGAGTGGTACAACAGGCACAGGAACAGTTGCCATTGTAGCAGCTAGAAGAACATTTCCATGTTAAACTAAACAGCTGTTAGAAAAGAACTGGGTAGAAAATGGCTTTTCCCTTACCTTGGAGCATTCTTTCCCAGTGGTCAGAGTGCTTCCCATTCATTTTAAACTTTCTAGAAAACGTCCATTTTACTGGGTTGCACCTGTGCAAACTGATGATCCTACTGGTAAGAGTTTGGTTAAAGCATAAAAGCAGAATCATCATTTTAAAGTTTCTTTCAGGTTTTGAGAGATGTTTTGTGTTTTTTAAAAAGGTATTAAATTTAATGGTCTGGATTAATTAAGATCACAAAAAGAGTCAGTGGAGTAGATCTTGTCTTCCCTAAGCAGCTTGCTGTTTGCTCTGAAGATCCTCTTGTAAGGTTGAAAAGAGCCTTATGAACAAAATGCATGACAGTAATGGGCACTACAGCAAAAATGGGGAATTGGGTAAAATCACTTCTTTCCTCAGTGTAGGTAATTTTATCTGAGGCAATTTAATCAATTTAATCCGAGTTTAGAACAGACTTCTAATTTATCCAGGTGCCTGCATTTTAGCTATGCAGCAGCAGATGGAAGGTTTCTGAGACCAGTTGAGAACTACGCACATTAATTAAGAACTGTTCCTGTGAAATAGTATTTGTGTGGATAAATAGCGTATTTATGGTCCCTGGGTTAGTAAAATGATGTATGCAGTTGAATGATTCACTTAATTACATAATTTTAATTCAGACTTCCTCACCTGATTCTTCAAATGAGAATTCCCCAGCTACGCCTCCTGATGAACAGGGTCAAGGTGATGCTCCACCACAACTTGAAGACGAAGAGCCTGCATTTCCACACACTGACCTGGCCAAGTTGGATGACATGATTAACAGGTAATTTCTTTAAAGTCCTTATGCATTTTCTCAGCTATAACAAGTTTAGTTAATATCTGCAGAGATGAACTGATACATCTTGAAATTTTTTAAAACATGAAACAATATTCAAAGTATGTTAGCTATTTCTTGGGAATTGTCTTCATCTGTGGCTCAATCTTTTCCAGATTAAAAGATGTTGAAGGTAAATGTTACTGTAAATTATAACATTATATTTTAATGTTTTTGTAGACCTCGATGGGTTGTTCCTGTATTGCCTAAAGGAGAGTTAGAAGTTCTTCTAGAAGCTGCTATTGATCTTAGTAAAAAAGGTAATTTGAAAATGGAACTTTGTAAAAGAACAATGAGCACCTGCTTAGCAGCGGTATGTTTTTTGGTTGTGTTGTTGTTTCTTTGATCACATGCTAAATACCATGTTTGCTAAGCAAAGGATATGAAATGTCAGCTTTTCTTATTACTATTAATATTTGAAAACAGTAGTGAAGCATGGGGAGAAGCAGAGAGCTATAAAGTACATATGGGGAGGAGAGACTTGTGGGAATGAAAAGAAAACCAAAGGTGTAATAGAGAGGTGATGAAGAAGTGAAAGCAGGCTGAATACGTTCACAGAAGGGGAATCAGAGAGAATGCAGATGACCAGTTTGTCATGCTAAATGATATCATGTAGTGTGAAGTAGTAGAGTTTATTGCAAATGTCCAAAGGATGTTACAGTCTTAGGCTAAAAAGTAATACATGAAATGCAAATGTTAAAAGAATGATATTTAAAAGGAGTAGAGTTAAAAATTCAAAGCCCTGTATGTGCAGTAAAAGTAACAACAGTTTGAACACATGAACCTGCCCTGTACTGAATCAAACCAGTTGGTCTATCAGAGTCAGTATTGTCTGCTCAAACTGGCAGCAGCTCTTCAGGGTTTCTTTCACAACACCTACAACCTGACTCTTGCTGGAGATGCCAGGGATCGAACCTAGGACTTTCTGCATGCTGAGCCCCACCCTCTGCACAGTATCAAGCATAGTTTTAGCATGGATTTTCTTGGCAGCCAGTCAGAGGTCATTTCGGGGGGGGATCGCGGGGGAACGCAGTTCCCCCGGGTGAGGTGTGGGGGGGCACATGACGAAGCCTGCTTCCAGCCGCCCCACTTCCGGCCCTCATTCAGCCAGGAGGAGGCAGGAGAAGAGGGAGGGTAAGTTGCTTCCTCCCCGCCTCTCCCCACCCCTGCCTGCCTGGAGCCAGGGAGGGCCTTGGCGGGGCTTCCTCGCACTCCCGCCGGCCTTGCAGGTCCACCGCTAGGTCCCTGATGTCAGGGGGTGTGGCATATGCTAATGAGTTATGCTAATGAGTTCCCCTAGCTCTTTTTCTACGAAACGACCCCTGCAGCCAGTACATGTGAAAGTACCATGTGAGTGATGTTGGTCAGCATCAGATAAAAGATAAACAAATTTCTGCACTAAGCATGGATTCTCTCTGCTGAACAAGGATTTAGGCAAGCCAAGATAACCTAAAAAAAATTGAGTAGTCCCCTAATAGAGGGAACAAAAACAAGACATAAATGGGGAAGATCCTCAAATTCTGGGGCTTCACAAATACATAAATGCCGGGCAAGAGGGGTTTGCCTGTATTGTCCAGTTTGTGTAGCTGATGGTATCATTTGAAAACTGATAGCTGTAAAAGCAGTGATAAAAGGTGATACTGGACAAATAGGAAGTTCTTATATGATCCCTCTTATGAACCATTGAGGGAATCAGTGACATAAATAAAAACATTATGGGATCCTGGAAATGTGACTGATCACTTCAATGCTTGGAGACTTTAAAGATGGAAAACAAGTTCTGGAAAATATATGAATTGTAGATTAGGCTAGAACTTGTAAGCCTTGAAATGGTTAGTTACATATAAGGATAAAGAACAATGGACTCTACTACACTGGCATGTGTAGTCATTCTTCTGTTAACAGGAAAGCTAGTTCTTTACAAATCAAGTCTGTTCAGCAGACTACAACTGTGTTCGGAAAACTGAATTGACTTCGAGTTTGCTGTCAGGCTGAAAATAATCATGTGAGAACTTCTGGATCTTTTGAAAATTCATGTGGGGGGAAAACAGTAATAAACCATGTCTAGTTATTATGGAGTGTATGCATGCCTATATACTTGATATTCTCACTTAGATTAATGATGGCACAACTAGACATTATGAAGTTCATGGGTCTGACCCCTGGATGTCACTACCACCTAACAGCGGGTTATAAATCCAATAATAAATTAATAAATAATTCCATGAGGACCCAATCAGGCCCATAATGCAGCAGAACCAGGCACTCCCCTACCCTGCCATGCCTTCAAGTACCAAAACAGTCTGTGCTTTGGAACCACTGGTATAGAACATCCACAGAAATCCTGTCCCTTTCCTATTAACAGCTAGAGAGACAGTTTGTCACTTCTGGGAATTTTTGTGTTTCAGGGTTCTTGGCTGAACTCTTAGTCTAGAAACATGATTAAGTGTCTCTGGAACTCCAGCTACCCTGATATTGAAAAAATGTAGTTGGTCTTTTTATGAAAGTTAGTGCTGGTAATATAGGAGTTTAAGTCTTGCCCTTCAGTGTACATTTCAAAATGTTTTGTTTAATGTAATTTTTGAATATTTTAATGTTGATGGTATTCAGGCCTGAAACTGTTTTCTAAATGTGTATGCTGCTAATCCTCATTCCACCCAATGCAATTTCCTCGTCTTTTTTTTAACACAGGCCTTGATGTCAAAAGTGAAGCTTGTCAACGATTTTTTAGAGATGGGCTAACAATCTCTTTCACAAAAATCCTTACTGATGAGGCTGTGAGTGGCTGGAAGTTTGAGATTCATGTAAGTTTATGTTGTTGCAGCTGGGCTACCAATAGTTTCACTACATTAGAAAACAATATTTCAGGATTCCTGGGGAAGCTACCATCTATAGCCTGTATGGGCTAAACATGAAAAGGTCCAAGTAAATAGCTTACAAAAGGAGGGTTTTATAGAGTTTTACTGTAATTACATGATGGAATTTCAGTACTAGACAAAACAACTAAACTATTTTTCTTCCTTAATAGAGGTGTATTATTAACAATACTCACCGTCTAGTTGAACTGTGTGTGGCAAAGCTGGCCCAAGATTGGTTTCCTCTTCTTGAACTTCTTGCAATGGCCTTAAATCCTCATTGTAAGTTCCATCTTTATAATGGTACACGTCCTTCTGAAACAGTTCCTGCTGGAGTTCAGCTGGCTGAAGATGAACTTTATGCTCGTCCTCCAGACCCACGGTCACCAAAGGTGTGTTGATCTGCAGTTTCACATTAAATCTTTGAACATAGTTATTTAGCTACCTCAGAACAGCAGCTTCCTGAGTTTTCAGTATGGTGTTTGTGTGCTAAGCCAAAATTATAGAACAAATTTTGAGTCCAGTGGCACCTTTAAGACCAACAAAGGTTTATTCAAGGTGTGAGCTTTCATGTGCACACACACTTCTTCAGATATATTGAAATGGAAACTAACAGTTCAAATATATAGGCAGATGCCTCTACATATGTGAACAGTAAATCAGTGTAGTAACAGTATAAAGTACAGAAGTGATCTGAAGAAGAAGGTGTTCATGCAGTTTTAATCAAACGTACTGCACAGTTAATACCGCCTGTGTTGTGGCTAGACAGGACAAACAGGTATCAGCAGAGGTCAGCAGTCTCGTGAGCAGAAATTTTACCCTGTGAGCCAAAAGTGGTCCTAGCGTTAAAACTCTGAGCAGGCCGACATTTAAAAAAAAATATATATTAATGTGTACAAACCTACAAACAACATATAAAGTATTATCATTTGTATTACAAGCCATATATTTATATTACACTTATTTATATTTATATGAAACACATTTGTATTACTTAACCTCCCATGCTTAAGGGTACAGAGAGTCACTTCACAAAGCACCAAAAGCCACCAGATCGCCTCTAGCACGCTGCTGAGCCCGGCTCCCCACCCCAAGACAAAACAAACAACAGTGGGCTAACTTTAAACTGTTAAGTCATACTTTTGAGACATGGTGACTCTCATCTGACTCTCATCTGCATACTTTTAGGAACTTATTAATGAAATCAGCAGGGATATCTGTGAAGTATCCATGGGTTAATGCAGATATAACACCACCTAATCATTAACCCCAGGGTAGACAGTATAGAAGTGGGCCAAACAGGATTTTGCATGTCTTCCATGTCCTTTCTTAGTATATTTTGTTCACTCTTGCTCCTTCAGTTATAGCCATGGTTACTTGTAACAGCTGCACTGGTTCTTGCTATGGTTAATGCTAACACATGATTCACTCTTAATCAGTATTTGATTCTGGCTAAATATAGTTGAAGATGCATTAAATTGCTGATTGAAAAGAATATTGCATTGCAAACATCAGAAGTAGCTGAACTAATTTCTACATGTTGTCATTATAACATATGTGTATTGTATGTGTAATTGTAACATACACACACACACACACTCTATTCTAGAGTCTTCTTAGGAGTCTCTGGTTAAAAAAAAAAGAGGATTACGAGTCATATGACTTAGCATGACTAGAACCTTGGAGGAAGTTCAGTATACCCTGTGCTTTGAGACCTGTTGCACCAAATTCCATATAATGAAAGTTGTTGTACAGTTATTTAGCATCAAGGGAAATATTAATCATTCTCTACGTTGAGTCATTGTTTATAAGAGTTCAACTCTGGTTTGTTTTTTTTAAGCATTGAATACTTAATTGCTGGTGGTATGATACCATTTAATTGCACAAGATAATTGAAAATAATATAAGAGAACAATTATTTGCTTCCAGTATCAGATAAAACTATATACAGTGTATGTTAGGAATATTTTTTTGCAATAGCATGAGTTTCTTGTGGTAGAAATTGTAAAACTAAAAAATTTTGTTTTACAGGGTTGGCTAGTAGATCTCATCAACAAGTTTGGCACATTAAATGGGTTTCAGATCCTTCATGATCGTTTTATGAGTGGATCAGCACTGAATGTTCAAATTATTGCAGCTCTCATCAAGTAAGTTCATTTTCTTTTCTTTGTTTTTTGAGGAGATGCATCAGCTGAACAGCAGCAAAATCCTTCAGATTACTTTAAGTATTCACCTTCCAGTACGCCTTTGCTTCAGTTACTGTGGTTTTGGCAGCTTCCATGTGTATAATTATTTTTTAAAAATAAACCTCAACACTCCCAATATTCTGGCCCTTTAAGAGAACTAGAATTCCTAATATTAGAGCAACCTGGCAGCCCAAATTGAATAAAGTGTCCTTAATTAACACAAAATGCATACGGATCGTAATTTGCCAACAGTCTAGCAGTACAAACATTGAGAAGCCATTAGCAGTGTTGACTTTTCAGCATCTGTATCGATGCATTGAAATGTAGGTGTATTTTACTCGCACCTTTAAAAAAAAATCCATGTTTCACCATATAATTTTACTTATCATTATGTGCTTCATGCCCAAAAGTCAAATGAGTACTAATTAATTTGGTTTTCAAATGAAGTCTGATTCTTGATAGTAACTTATTTTCTTTAATTTCCCCAAAGGAATGTACAGGTCCCTTGGGATTTACTGAAATAATGCTGATTTATTTTTCTGTACACTATCTTTTCTTTCTCCTCCAGACCATTTGGACAGTGCTATGAATTTCTAACACTGCATACAGTGAAGAAATACTTTCTTCCGATTATAGAAATGGTTCCACAGTTTTTAGAAAACTTAACTGATGATGAACTGAAAAAAGAAGCCAAGAATGAAGCCAAAAATGATGCTTTGTCAATGATAATCAAATCTCTGAAGAACTTAGCTTCAAGAGTTCCAGGACAAGAGGAAACTGTAAAAAACTTAGAAATATTTAGATTAAAAATGATACTTAGGTAAGCCTCCTTTTTTATTATGGTGACAGTATTTTGTGTCCTATTTTGCCATTCTTATACATTTTGTGTTTCACTAGGTTGTTACAAATTTCATCTTTCAATGGAAAAATGAATGCACTAAATGAAGTTAACAAGGTAATATCTAGTGTGTCATATTACACCCATCGGCATGGCAATCCTGAAGAGGAAGAGTGGCTTACAGCAGAAAGAATGGCCGTAAGTTCACTTGAACAATTTTTTAAGAGAAGGTTGTTGCCAAATAATGCACCTTTCTTGTCAGGGTATTTTTTTCCAGTTAGTAGCAAAATTCATCATGGCAGTTCAGTGGATTTTGTTACGCATGTTTCCCATCTGAAGGCCAGATTTGGTCTTAGCAGGTCACTGGCTTAATTTCACTTGCTTTTAATGCTGAAGAATGTAGGGTGTGGTGCTAAAGGCGAAGGCTGGGATATCGAGGAACAGTGAAATGCATTATGCCATCAGTCACTGCATGAGGAGATTGCCAGTTTGTGTATTGCTGTCCTTGTTACTGAATTTCTTAGATTGGGTCTTATCTACTTTTTTGTTTTTAGAAATTATGTAATTGAGTCCTATGCCCAAGTAGTCTACCATTATACAATGGGTGTTAACTTGAGACTTACCATGTCATCAAGGAAAAGGGGTACTGTACTCATGGCCAAGATTATAGAACTCTTTTCCTCAGAGGTTTCTTCTGGTATCCAAACTTTTGGGGCTCACTGACTTAATTTTGAGCTATATCTGCCATGGTAGAGTTTGCTGAATTTTTCTCGAGCTACTTTTTAAGTGTAAATTGCTGCTATTAATATTGGGAGGGGCCTGAGATTTAAATTAGTATTATTGATTTTAAATTTAGGTCTGTTAGATTAGAAGGTGGAATACAGATGATGTTTAATAACAGACAGTGAGTGTACTTCTAGCTCCTGGTGCTAACTGTAATGGCTTCTGTATACAGGTGTCATATCTGCACTGTGGACTAAAATATGTACAGCTTGGACTTGTTGGTTTGAGATAATAAGTTGTGGTTGCCAATGTCAAGGCCCTGCACTCCATGTTTTTACAAAAATGTATTACTTAACAATTTTTAGGGTTTTCTAATGTTACTTATGAGAATAAAAATACTGTTTTATTTTACCTTTATCTAATACGTACATCTTATCCTCTTAAATTTAGGAGTGGATCCAGCAAAATAATATCTTATCTATTGTCCTGAGAGATAGTCTGCATCAACCTCAGTATGTAGAAAAGTTAGAGAAAATTCTTCGTTTTGTCATCAAAGAAAAGGCCCTCACCTTGCAAGACCTTGACAATATTTGGGCTGCACAGGTAGGGAGTTAATTTTTACCTTGAGCGGAAATTTTTAGTTAGTTGACATGTGCAGCACTCCTACCAAAGGAGGAGTGTGATTGTGGGTTCCCCTGCTTGTGTAATTGAATTTAAGGAGTTAAATATGGTAGTACAATTAGTTCAGTTCCGTGTTCTCTAATATTACATTCATTCAAGCTACATGTAATGGGATACACCCAGCAGTAATTTCCGTTACCAGGAGTGAGTTGCATTAGCCAAACAAAACTTTCTGGCCTCCCTACTTCTGCTGTAACCCAATTGGTTCCCTAAAATGCTGTTCCTGACAGGGGAGGGGTCCCCACAGAGCATCATATGGCTTTAGTGGAAGGGGAGGAGTTGGTGAATATCACTCCGCTTCCAGTAGTGGGAATTACCACTGGATCTTACTCAGTCTATTATTTTGGAACCTAAGGGTGAGTAGAACAAGAGTTTGTGTGTGGATTTTCCCCCTCTGCTGCATCTTGTCATTTCCAGGGATCCTCTGACCCTCAAGAGAGTGGCTTTCCTTGGGAGTGCCTGAGACCTTAGCGATAAGGTGAAGGTAGCAAATGGCTGTTCTGTGGGTCTGCTTGTAGCACTTTAGATCAAGCCATTAAAAAAACCAAAATTATAAGAAAACGGGAGTAACAAAATATTAAGCTTCAGTGTTATAGGTCTTGCATTTCTGCTCAAAAATATGTAAAAACATGCTAGAATGGAAATGATTTTAGATTAGTTGACCATGTTAGAGCAGATTTTGTTAAAACATTGAGCTCCGGTGCTGGTTATGTGTTTCCCTCATGAACACATAAATCAGACTAGTGATCCATCAAGTCAGTATTGTCTGTTCAGACTGCCTGTGGCTCCGTGGGATCCTATGTCACCTGCCACATGATCCTTTTAACTAAAGACACCCAGGATTCAACCTGGGACCTTCAGCATGCCGTACAGATTCTCTGCCACTCAGCCACAGTGCCTTCCACAGTGCCTCATGGAAGGCATGATGATGTAGAATCTGAAACTGATCATCCAGACATCCTACAGTGTGTGTCATCTTTATAAATAGCTAGGAATAAATTTTACAAATAAAAACATTGACATACCACTGGGTAAGTGGTTTAAAAGCCTGAGGTATGTATCTTTTTCAGCCTTTTGCTGGAAAATTAGAGTAGTGTAATACTACAGAGTTATTACTGGATTGTTCTGCTGTTGGTTTAAGTGTAGCTCAGTTCCTCTTTGTGACATAATTTTTAGGAAATTGCTGTAATAGAAATATAAAATGAAATGGTGTTAATCTTTCCTTACCAAGGCAGGAAAACACGAAGCCATTGTGAAGAATGTACATGACCTCCTTGCAAAACTGGCCTGGGATTTCTCTCCAGAACAGCTTGACCATCTCTTTGACTGTTTTAAGGTAACAGTACATATTCATTTCTTATCTGAACCCTATAGATAAGTTGGGGTATTGATTCAAATCAATGGTACTGTCATAAAAACAGTATAATATAAAAAATATTTTTATTAGCCAGTTTTTAAATTCAAGTTTTTTGGTTAGGGACCATGTAGTATGTGACCAAAATCTTTAATTTGAAAATAGCTTGTGTATTGATTTTGCAGGAAATTTAAAGCTTTATTGTACGTGAGACTACTGTCTCTTTTAAAACTGCCTCAGCAGTCCATAGGCTATTGCTCCTCAGTGTGGTGCCCATGAGTGCCATGGCACTTGACAATGTATTTCCTGTCCCCTGCTTGTATGTTTTCAAAACTTCTGTTCCTCAGTGCAAAAAGGCTATCATGGCCTTTCTCTGTCTCACTGAAGTAAGAGGTGCTTTAGAAGAGACTTTGGGTATGCAGGGAGCACACATATAGAAGGTTGCTTGAAAGGAGTCCACAAGTTCAACCCCCAGAGTAGTCTTTCCAATAAAAATAAAATTTAGATTAGATAGAGGGGACTTCTTTTTCTGACAACTTTATCCTTTTGTGATTTTAATTAAATTGACATGGTCATGTATTTTCTCTGGCTGCATCTAAATTTCAGCTGTTAACATGGCTCTTGTGCCTTAAGGAGCAGTATGCATCACCTTGCTTTTGTATGCTGGAGCTTCACTTCTCTGTTCTGGACTCCTGATAGACATTTGTTAAGTACCTACCTTGCAACTCAGAAATCTTTAACTGTTTGCAACTACTTTTGGAGCTAAGTGTTGTGTGGTTCAGTTTTGTTATTTTCTCCTCCCTATTGAAGTCTGAAAATATGCACTGTGTTTTCTTTTAAACCTGTTCTTATTTAAGTAGATCCTTTTCTTATATTTTAACTGGTTCAGGTTTCAGTTTATTGCCTTTAGCCATAGGCTGTTACAATGACAGAACAATATAACAATAACATCTGTATAAACATCTAAAACCAGAAGAATTAAAAACTAAGTTAGGACACAATAAAACATTATAATACTTCCATCTCTTCCATCCAGACTTCCGTTGGTAATCAAGCTATGATACTGCTACTATTTTCTTCAGAATTTTCTCTGCAGTGAGGGCAAAGAGGGCCACCTTGTATGAAATCTCTGCCTCTACATCTGCTAATAGAACTAGATTTTTTTTCAGTTTCTGTTCTAGTACCTAAGGAGGCCAAGATTGGGTCTAGAAATTTCTTTCTAGGGGATTGGTAGAGTGGACAGAATAACAGGTAATTACACAGATCTTCTGGCACTGGATCTCCACACAGGCAGAGACGCTGGGCAACAGGTGTGTTGGTATAACGGCCTTCAAGCATTGCTGATCGCTGATTCTTTATGGTGTTGAGGTATGGGGCTGGAACGATTCCACCATTGCCAGCCTGGAGAGAATTCAAAACCTTTTTATCAAAAGGCTGCTAACAGTACCAACAAACACCCCAGCAGCATTGTTAAGATCTGAATTGGGCTTTCCCTCGCTATGGGCGCGTGCTCATAAAGCTTTTTATAAGTATTGGCACAAATTGAAGAGAGCACCTATATTTTAACTGATGTGCTTTACTTGTGGGTGCAATAATATCCCAGAACCTATGTGTTTTCTGGCAGGTTTGCCAGGGTTTTATGGGTGTTGGTATTGTTTGCTTGGTTTGAGGCAACTACCTGGAGGAGCAGTTAGTTCTCAGAGAACTGCCTGGGGTCCACTACATATACGTATTAAAAAGATAATGTGTCCAAGGCTATATGATCAAGTAACTTTGGCAGAAGCACTGGATTTGAAAATGTGTTGATGATGATGCCTTGTTTTTCAGGCAAGCTGGACAAATGCAAGCAAAAAGCAGCGAGAAAAACTACTTGAGCTAATTCGTCGTCTTGCAGAAGATGATAAGGATGGTGTGATGGCACACAAAGTACTGAACCTTCTGTGGAATTTAGCTCATAGTGATGATGTTCCAGTTGATATCATGGACCAGGCTCTCAGTGCACACATTAAAATCTTAGATTATAGTTGTTCACAGGTAAATGTATATAGTTGGGGTTACTTGGAGCTGGATCCTATGAACATTTGTAAAAGTGTATTTTGCCTGCCTCTCACTTATCCAGGTAGCACCTGTAACTGTTGAAACTGCATTGTTGGGTGACTCTTGTGGAAAGAAGCCATCTGGTGAGAGGAGGTGGAATTAGGGAAAATCTCCCTTACTTTCCTTTTTGTGCCTGTGGAACTGGTGGAAAAGTAAAAAGGAAAAATTTTGCCTCATTTCCCTCCTCACTGCAGCCAACTCTGTTGTGTGGCTTTTTGTCCATCTGGGTCTGTTAACCTATAACAGTGCCTTTCAGGAGTTATGTAAGGTGTTGTGGGAAGGAGAAAGTGAGAGAAGATGCAATGATATGTGCATAAGTATGATCCTATCTATAGTGATTAAAATATGGAATCAGAAATCTGTAACTGCCTGTACAATGCTAATATATTTCATGCTGAAATTCTAAAAAATTGTTTTTCCAGGATCGAGATACTCAAAAAATACAATGGATAGATCGTTTTATAGAGGAACTTCGCACAAATGACAAATGGGTCATTCCTGCACTGAAACAAATTAGAGAAATTTGTAGTTTATTTGGTGAAGCACCACAAAACTTGAGGTGAGACTTTAGTACAAATTGTTCACTTGTTTAATATGTTGGGCTGCATAGATGATATAGTTTGCCTGTTATTTTACTAGTGTATAAAAATAGGAAAATATAATACACAGAGTTTGTGCTAATGTTTCCGTTCTGGTTACAGTGGAGGCTTCCTCAGATGCAAGGAGTGTTCTTCTGGTGTGAGAATCCTTCAGTAAGCAGAAAGGCACCTCTCCTGTCTTGCATCAGAGGAAAGCCTTCCTATCAGCGAAATGGAAATATCTGAATAAAACCTATACGGATAGATACATTGGTGTATTGGATCAGCTAATACAGACAACTTAGACATAATTGATTTTTTCTGTCTTTAAAATTAGAAGGGAATAACAATCATAATATATATTAATAAACACTTGACCAGTCCCTCAACCTACCAGTGTTCTCCATTGGTCAGTCGATGCAATTGTGATCAAAATGTGCCACGAGCAGGGAGCAGATAATTTCAAAATGGTACTTGCAAGCCAAGTAGTTCTGCAGGAATTAAGGAATTCACCCAAGCTCCACATTGCTGAAAAGATGGTATTACAGTCAACTCTGTTTGAACTGAGTTCCAAATATCTGTAGTATTGGACTAATATCTGGACTCCCCAACAAGCAGGCAAGGTGTGTGTGTTCCCTTTTGCAGTACAGTTGGTGTTACTACACTCCTAAATGACATGACTCAAAAGCAAGAACCACGGGACTAATTCAGTGCTTCAGTTGAGGCTTTCGATTTATTTGTATTTCTCTTGTGACAAACCATGCTCAGAACCTAGTACCTTCTAAAGCAGCTTGCAGTATGATATGGCTCTCGGGGTTGCTGTTCATATAATGTTTCAGTCTATTGATGCAAACCCTTCAAATGCCTTAGTGAGTCCTCTGGATTCTGACTTGAATATGGATATAGCTGGAAGAATAATTGTGAAGATAGCTAAAATATTTTTTGCTTCAGCAAACCATTTAATGTGTTTTTTGTTGTCCTCGTAACGCATCTGTTGTAAATACAGCTTTGGCTTTAACATTACCTGTTGAATACATATGCTAGATTTTTATTATGTGTGGGATAATTCTTAGTCAGGTAAAGTGGGATCTTAGTGATAAATGATACCTATAACTCTTTTGACATGTTTTAACTGCAGTCAAACTCAGCGAAGTCCCCATGTGTTCTATCGTCATGACTTAATCAATCAACTTCAGCACAATCATGCTTTAGTAACTTTAGTAGCAGAGAATCTTTCAGCATATATGGAGAGCATGAGGCAGTATGGTAAAGGTAAGTTAGTTCATGTTATATAACAATCTTTGCTTTTGTATGTTAAATACTAGAGAATTGTAGGTTACTCTGAGGGAGTTGTAGAGCCAAATGTATTAAAATGAAACGTGTAAGATTTAAAAGCTTGTTTTACTAAAGGATGTCAATCACTATTTTACAAAACTTAGCATGTTCCGTTTCATGTTGTAATGCAATCTGGTTGAAAACATTAACTTACTATATTCTGTTTGTATGTGTGCATGAGAGAGAAAATCTTCAACTCTGTGATGTAAGAATCAAGTAGCTCCTTACAGACCAGCAAGATGTCCAAGGTATAGGTTTTTGAGAATCAAAGCTCCCTTCATTAGATACTTTAAATCTTGATTTGGAAACTTTATACCCTAGAAATCTTGTTGGTTTTTAAGGTGCCACTGGACTTGAATCTTGCTCTTCTACAGCAACCTGAAACTATCTGGGATGTAAGTTAGGCTGAGAGAGAGAAATACTGGCTTGAGGTCACCCAATGAGTTTCATGGTTGAGAAGGGGTTTGAAACTAGATTTCTCCAGACCTAGTGTAGCACTCTAATCCACTGGCTCTTACCGTATATCTAATTCTGAACTGAGTTCCAAGTGTGGCTCAAAAAGATGGAGCCAGGTACAGAAAGAGGAGAGATTTCTATAAGAATCCAGGTGGGGAGGGTTGGAGAGGAAAGTGCATAAGCCCAGACACGCAATCAGCTGACCACTGGCATCTGGGGGAAGAGATAGCTTGGAGCAGAAAGCACATCTGTATGTCTTTCTGCTTCCTGCCACCCAGCCAAAAGGTGCACTTTCTGCTCTAATCTCCTCTTCCCCAATCACTTGGGCAGCATGGGAGGAGCAGAAAGTGTGCCGTGTGCACTTTCTGCCCCAAGCACCTGCATATTACAGCAGGGGGCCCAGGAGGGGGGGGGGGGGGGGGGGGGGAGAACATCCTGTTGCCTCACCTGCAAATCCTCACAAATCCCCTGCTTCAATTTAATATATATTCAAACGGACATTATAGTTTGAAACGTTTTGTCTTCTGAGAAGTTGGAAGAGACTTCTAGAGTAGGGGTGTGCATTCGGCTATATCTGAGCTGGGAAAATACCCCCCAAATAATTTATCAGTATTTTTCGGCGATTCTTTCCATAATCTATACTGAATAATCCTGAAAAAAATTGGGATTATCCGGGAAAGCAAGGTAGCCACAGACAAACAGCATTTAAAGAGACTGCAGTTCAGATTCAGACACCTTTAATGGCATAATAATATAGAAATGATACATTTAGAGACTGTAGTTCCTTTAAACACCATTCTGGGTGAACACATTTAAAGGGATCGCAACTCTGTTATAGCCTATAGTCCCCATAGCCTATAATGGGGGATCAGTACGGGGGTCTGGGGGGCTGTTTTTTGAGGTAGAGGCACCAAGTTTTCAGTGTACCTGCTGGTGCATCTCCTCAAAAGACCACCCAAGTTTTAAAAAGATTGGACTAGGGGATCCATTGTTTTCAATGGGGGGGAACCAGCAAAAAAAGCAAGGATTGGCTTCCGGTCTGGCTCCCGCGAAAGGCAGACGCATCTCGGGTCGCTCCTGAGGGCGCCTTGCCCGCCCGCGGTGGAGGAGGGAATCCGCGCAAGC
>NW_015170893.1:224859-230126 GCF_001447785.1 Gekko japonicus | reverse complement strand
ACAGAGGAAGCCCCTCCCGTCACTGAGAGTGGAAAAGTAACCAGCACGTAAAAGAAGCGGTTTTGAATGTGCCCTGAAGAGACTTTTTAACAGAAATTCAAAGGAACATTACTAACATACTAATACAGAAAGTAACTGGAATGGAAAAAAGATGTTTGACAACACGCAGAAGAAGCCTTTGATGATTGGACATTACTAACAGTTTAATCTAACAGTTAACAGATCACTCAGCTTTCTCTTCGTCCCACTATATACCTTCCCTATTTTTCTTTTTAAGCGAAACTCCTCCCCTTTTTAGGGGAGTCAATAAAAAAAAAAAAAAGCAAGGATTGATGTCAAACCAGAGTCTCTGCAATAGAAAGTGGAGGTAGGGGGCACTGGGTTTTGCTAGGCTTGCAAAAATGCCCCCACCAGCTTCTACTGCAGTGACACTCTGGATTGACGTCAGTCCTCGTTTTTTCCCCGTTTTTTTTTCCCCTGAAAAGAAGGGAGGATGGGGGCACCTTCTTTGGGGAGCCCATGGAATTAGACCTCATGGTCCAATCTTTTTGAAACTTGGGGAGTCTTCTAAGGAGAGCACTAGTAGCTAAAATGAAAAATTGGTGCTTCTACCTCAAAAAACACCCCCCAGACCCCGGATACCCCCAGATTGATTTCCTCATTGACTATAATAGCCTCATAGGGTATAATGGAGCCAAACAAATTGGGGATTCCTGAAAAAACCTGAATCCAAATACCATACTGGTATTGAAAGTTAGGGTTTTTTGAAATTACTGAATTTTTTTGGGTCCAATATATCTGAATCCAAAAAATCCAGATTTTTTTTAATACACATCCCTATTGTAGATTGCAGAAAAGAATGAATTTTGCCAAACAGGATATCATTCTTTTCTGTAAACTGATATCTGACTCTAAGAAATTTTTGGTAATCTTGAAGTAGTTTAGAATTTTGGCTGGGGTATGTAATTTAATTTACAAAAATGAACAGTAGGTTCAGGATTAAAATAAAATGCACATACAGGTATAGTGCTAATTAAAAGTTAAACCTGATACAGTAGTCATTAATGAATAATTGATGCATTCCTTTGTGACACGGCTTGCAGAAAATTTTGATTTATTATTATTTATCTATGTTACATAGTTCTTGCTTAGTCTTTTTCTCGTATAACAACAGATTATATTAAATTTCCAGAACATGGAGAATATGATCCACAAACTGTAAGACCGGGAAGTAGGTACAGCCATGTGCAAGAGGTCCAAGAGCGGCTGAACTTCTTAAGGTTGGTTTGAGTAAAACTTGATTTACATTGGATTATAATCTTCAATAGTAGGTATCTGATATTTTGAAATAATTAGCTGCAAAATGGTATTCATGACATGATGAAATAAATTTCTGGACAGTGTTATAACAAAATGCAAGTGGGATGGTTCCTAATTTCTTGTTTGCTAATGTCATAGCAGATAGTCTGTAAGGATGGAGAGTGAATATTCCCAATCAAGTGCCTATTCCACAGAGGCTAGATTCCTAGTTTTTGTGAAAAATGAACTTGAGAGTGAATAGTCTCGACTGAAAAATAAATTTCATAGATACCAGGTGGCTTGTTTCTACTTATCCTATAGCTGGATTGCCAAAAGAGAGTGCACTCTTCAAACTAGTTAAACATAGCCATGAAATGCCAGTATCCCATGAAATACCTAGGTTTATCAGTTACATTATCATCACAGGAGATCACTGGTATACTGTAGTATTGAACATTGACTGAAGTGGCTGCTTTTCTACATTCTTAAATTATGGAATGGGCTTCTGAAATGGCAATTCGAATAGTCCTGTTTGGGAAGATCAGCTAATTGTTTTGTTTGGATTAAGTCTCTGTCAGTTGCCCTGCTGGTCAAGTACTCTCCTCTCGCTGCCTATTAAAATAAAACCAGGCAGATGCCAGAATCGAGGCCAGCAGAAGATTTTTAGTGTCAAATTTGGATTTGAAGCATTTCATACGTAGCTATGAGTGTGCATGGTCTGGGTTTGATCTTGAGTTAGTGAGTACAAAAGAAATTAATTAAGGCATCTGAGTGATTGTGCTTCATGCAATATTTGCTCTTGTTGACAAAATTTACTCTTAACTTGTATAGTTTCTTAAAGATTTATATGCTTTGAGAACCTTCGGGAATAGTAAGGGGAACAGCAAACGCAGATATCATATAGATGCCTAACACAGATGCTACATATATTCCTTCCACAAATCTTGTTCTGAAATGTGCTCAATTAGGTGTTATGGGACAAGGACACTCTTTCGTACAAACTATGAATGAATATTGGATTAATGTTAATTTGTGTGAAATCCAATTTTCCTTACACCACTGCTACATTTTCTTACATTTAAAAGAATAAATATGAACAGTGGTTGTTTGCTTGTAGCAGTGTATTTATTCTCTTTGGATAGTTCCTTGAGTTGGTTTTTTTTTTGCTTATAGTATTGGGACAGGGATGACTCAATAGGGATGAACCAATACTTTTTGTAAGACTGAAAGCTATCCAGTGAAATTGGTCTGAAAAGGGGTAATAAGTTTATCTAAACCACTTGGATTTGTTCAAAGCAGTCACCTTTCTGAAGTCTCTGGTTTTCATTTACAACTGGAATGACTTGCATGAGTAAAGCCGTAGTCATAAGCAAAAGATCAGGTTTACACTATGATAGAAATTATGTAATCTATGTGAAGTTTGATATACGGGCACCATCAGGAGGGTTTGGTTGTACTTTGGTGTAGTTGCTTTTTTGAGTATTCATAGTTTGAACGTATGTTGGATCCTAATTACTATTTGTTTCTTTTTGTTCTTGTGCAAGATTTTTGTTGAAGGATGGTCAACTGTGGCTCTGTGCTCCTCAGGCAAAACAAATATGGAAGTGTTTAGCTGAAAATGCAGTTTACCTGTGTGATCGTGAAGCCTGTTTCAAATGGTATTCCAAGCTTATGGGAGATGAACCAGATTTAGACCCTGACATTAATAAAGACTTCTTTGAAAACAATGTTCTTCAGTTGGACCCATCACTGTTAACAGAAAATGGAATGAAATGTTTTGAACGTTTCTTCAAAGCTGTGAATTGTCGAGAAGGGAAGCTGGTTGCAAAGAGACGAGCCTATATGATGGATGATTTGGAGTTAATAGGATTAGATTATCTTTGGAGGGTAAGTGCAACATTCAGTAGTCCAGTGATGATAACACAGTTGTGAGTTACACAATGCAATAGTCTTCGAAGTGAAGGTTTCATTATGTAATTTGTGAACTGCATAATCTGTTTTTGACTTGTTCAGGGTATAATGTTCAATAGATGTTTAGGTGAAAACCTGTTCCACTCTTCCCATGTTGAGGATGATAGGTTGCCACATAAGTCTTTTTATAAAGATCCTGAAGCTCGTTTTCTGTTGCTATCATAGCAGCAAAATGCTTCTTGAAACGGTCATAGTATGTGGAGCCAGGCTCGGAATCCAAAACCTTCTTGGTTGGGCTATGAGTGTATTTTGGGATGGGGCAATCATAAATCACTGGGACATGGAGGAGAGAAGAAAAACGGCAGGGCCAGTGATCAGTGTGGTACTAGAGAATATTATCCAGCTATTCATTATTGAGTTAGCTTCTCTGGAACTTACCTCATGTTCTGGTAATGATTTCTCAGTTCTTAAAATAGAATAGTATTTGTATAGGAGTGAAGAGCTAGGAAGTCCCAGAATACAAAATGTCAACACCTAAAACAAAAATGTGCTTTGGGGGTTTGTGCAGCTAATGCAATTGTCATGCTGTCAGCTGTTAAGGGAAAGGTGATTTCTTTGTTATGCTTAATCATGAGTTTTCTGGTGATTTAAGTTGTTTAAGTTATATGGGTTATGTCTGTTGAGAGATGTTAACAGTTTGTAAGGCTTTGAGGCAGGGTTCAATCCTTTGTTGGGAAAGCTGTGGTGTGGGAGAGATGGTAATTAATCAGTACTTTAAGAATTAAAATGGGATATTTGAGAGTTACACTTGTCTGCAAATCTCTCTTTCCTTTTAGAAATTCATTCCCTGATTCCAGGTATGTAGTGAGGAAAGAAGCAGTCTTGGCATTTAGAGCAGGGATTAGTCTCTGTTCTTACATTAATTTTCCCAAATACCTTATTTTTTTGTAGTAAGAAATGGTAGTGCTTAATACTGCTTAGATATTATGCCTTCTCAGGCGTTTCGGCCTTTTGCACTACTTTTCTGTAGTGAGAGATTACGGGGCTTAAACCTACTTGAACATTATGCCTCCTTTATCCTTTTATCCTCTTTTATCCTTGAGCTCTAATAGAAGATTTTGGAGGAAGTGAGGACCAAAGCTTGACAGTGGTTATCATTGGTTTGTAAAATATATTCTGCACATGCCCAGAGACAGACATTCTTAAACAAATATGCTTGCCTGAAAACAGGTACCAGGTTGAAAGCAACTTGAGCATTCATATTCTCCGGTGGTTCAGGAGTGGGGCAGTCCTTGACTCCTTACTCCAGGGAAAGCACCTCCCCCTTCCATAGGCAGGGCCGGCAAACTTTGATCCCAGAGGGGAGGGGCTTATCCTCTGATCCCCTGTCTTACTGGCCCTGCCTTCTGAGCAGGACATGCTGGCTGTGCTCTGAAGAGCACAAAGATCCCAGAAGACACCGGAAGGTCAGAAGAAGAAGCAGAGACCTAAAGGGCAATGGTAGAAGGTACTTACCTTCCAGCCCTAAAACATATTCGAGAGCCGCAGGCCTCGAATTACAATGGATCCGGCGCCGGCAGTCCTGGGAGGCCCCCAGGCGGTCCCGGCGCCGAGAGGAACACCTCGGACCCCGCTTGGAAGGTGGCGGTAAACTGCCCCCCCCCATCCAGCCGTGGCGGCGTGCAGCGGTTTTGAGGACAGACGCTCAGTGAAAAGCCTGGGGAGAACAGAGGCAAGAGAGCCTGCCGAGGGTGGTGCAGAATCTCTGTCGCCGTCCCTTTCGGCATTGGAATGGAGCCCCCTCCTTGTTCCAGATTGTGGCGAGGAGGGACGTGTCTCCTGCGCAGTCTACCCGGTCAGCTGAACCACGGTAGGACTGTATCCATTGAGAACTGGCAAGGTGTGGAGGGGGAGAGAGAAAGAGGATTACCCCCCTCCTCTAGTTTTCTTTTCCCCGCCCTTTACTCCTTTCCTCTAGATGGGAGGTTCTTTAAAAGGACGAATTGTTTTTGGTCCCATGGGTCAGGTCTCTAGCAGGGACATTTTACAGTCTTTAT
>NW_015170893.1:220454-223136 GCF_001447785.1 Gekko japonicus | reverse complement strand
TATGACATTAAATATTCTCATTTTTCTTAACATTTAAATCTTTAGATAACAATCAGTTGGTTTAATATTGTTCTAAATACAGTAAACTTTGCTTCACATCCCAGTTCTTTTCCAGATATGTTTTAAAGTCCTTCCATTCTTCCAAAAACTCTTCATCTTCTCTGTTGTTTAATTTTCTTGTAATTTTATCCATCTCTGCCATGAACAGAACTTTTTGTATCCAGTCTTCTAACTCTGGCACTTTGTCTGTTTTCCAATATTGTGCATAAATCATTCTTGCTGTTGTTATTAAGTACCAGAGTAGAGTCTTTTTTGTTACATTAACTTCTTCCATTTTAAGTCCCAAAAGCAGAATTTCTGGTGTCTTTTTAAAAGAGCATTTCAATATTTTTTGTATTTCATTGTGGATTTTTGTCCAAAAATCCACCGCCTTTTCGCATGTCCACCACATATGGTAAAATGAGCCCTCATGTTTCTTACATTTCCAACATTTACTAGACAAATTCTGGTTCATATTTGCTATTTTTTTTGGCGTCATGTACCATCTATACATCATTTTGTAACAGTTCTCTCTAACATTGGTACAGGTCGAAATCTTAATCGAATTTTTCCACAAATACTCCCATACATCAATAGTCACTTCTTTGTTCATATTAATTGCCCATTTTATCATTTGTTCTTTAACCATCTCATCTTCCCCACGGAAACGTCTTTGGACAGTGCTGGCTTTTCGGCTTTGAAACGGAGATGAGCACTGCAACCCTAGAGTCGGATTCGACTGGCTTTCGAGCAAGGGAACCTTTACCTTTACCTTACTACAGGGACATGGTTGTGCTATTAACAGGGAGAAGAGGACCCTGGAGCCAACTCAAGTACTTACACACTTGGGAGTGTGGATAGATACACAGATTTATGTACCTTCTACAATGACAGGGTCGTCCTCAGACCAGACCAGCGTTCATCCCCAAAGTTAACTCCTGGTTCCATAGATCGGAGGATATGGTACTTCCCTCCTTTCCTTCAAACCCTGGCCATGAGATGGTGATGGTCTGGCATCATCTAGATGGGCGTAGGGCTTTGAGTTTTCTATATGGATGGGACCAGGGGGTTGAGAAAGACTGAATCCTTGTTTGGGTATGTTAGTCAGTTGTCCCTCGGAAAGAATGTCTCCACTGCTGCCCTGAGCAGGTGGATAAGGATCAGTCAGGCATACAAGGTGTAGGGGTTAGTACCTCCAGTAGGGGTCACAGGGCACTCTATGGGGGGCAGTCACATCGGCAGCATATAGGGCCTTGCCGTCCCTAGAAGTCACTTGTAAGGTGATGACATGGAAATTTGTCCATTCCTTTACAAAGTACTATAGGATTGACAAACTAGCCTCAGCAGAAGCAGCATTTGACAGTAGAGTGCTCCTTCAGGCCCTGTAGGCACTGGAAGTTGTGTGACCCACCCGGGAGGAGCACTGCTTTTTTATGTCCCAGGCGTAAGGAGCCAAGGACTGCCCCACTCCTGGAGAATGGAAGATTTGTATTCACGTACCGTGAAGCTTCCTTCTCGGTGGTCCAGCGTGTGGCAGTCCTACCCACCCTCTCTTGATGGACACGACTTCTGGTCCTTTAGGTTTTACAGTGGTTCAGTTGTTCATGAATATGGTCTAATTGATTATGTGATCTGGTGGAGTGTTGCTGTTTGTTTGCTCTAATGGTTAAAATACAGGTTTGTATTTGGTTAAGCCCATGGCTGTGATGGTATTCCCCAGTTGTCTGAGGGGGAAGGAGTTATTTTTTAAGTGAATTTACAGCAGCTCGGAGGTGGCTTTCGGTATGACTGGGGATCAGAGGATAATCCCCTCGACTCTGGGATCAAAGTTTGCCGGCCCTGCCTACGGAAGGGGGAGGTGCTTTCCAGGAGTAAAGAGTCAAGGACTGCCCCACTCTGGACCACCAAGAAGGAAGCTTCACGATAAGTGAATACAAATCTTCCATTTCTGCTCCTGTCCCCAAAGTGTTCTACCTACTCCTGAGGAAAATTTGCCATGGATAACTCCCTCAAAACAGAACAGATCTCACTCATGTTTTCTGTCTAATGTTCTCAAAAAGCTGTAGAATATATGATAATAAATTGGGCAGCAAGGAGCAAGCCATCTTGCAGCTTCCGCTCCCCATTTCTTCCCAGATACAAACTGATTGCACATTTCCCCATATGTCTCTGCAGTGAAAAGGACTAGACACTTATAAAAGCTGGGAATTCTAAGAGAAAGTATGGGGTATTGTACCCTGAGAGATGGATGTGTTTGGAGTTTCAGACTATATCAGTAGTTTAATATCAATACTTCTGACTTAAAGAGCCCTAAGTATCTTGAGTCCTAAATACCCTGTGACAGGGGCATCGAACTCATTTGTTATGAGGGCCAGATTTGACATAAATTGGACTTTATCTGGCTGGGCCCTGTGTGTTGTAAAATATAATGCCAGGTAGTAGAGATAAAAACTTTATAAAGGACACAGACAAACACAACTAAAGATATTATAGCAGCTATTCCATTGGAGCCCCAAATTAGGAGGGGTGTATGTGTTTAAACTAATATTTTTCTGCAAAACTGAAGTTCCTTGAGTTGGTTGAATTCTATAGTTAAACTGTGGTTAGTCCCAACCCCCCCCCCCCCGTGAACAAATTTACTAC
>NW_015170893.1:168724-220402 GCF_001447785.1 Gekko japonicus | reverse complement strand
TATCCAATCCTCCCCCCCCCCCCCCCCGGGATCTACTCAGAGTGGTAGTGGCTCTCCAGGATCTCGGGGTTTTTTTGCAGGATGGTTTGAGATATTTTGGGTGTCCTCTTCAGTGGAGTTCCACATTAGGAGGGTTTGTGTGTGTGTGTGTGTGTGTGTGTGTTAAAACTAATATTTCTCTGCAAGACTCGAGTTCTTTAAATTAGCAGAAGTTTACTTTTTAACCACACCCTTAAAATGTGTCTATGTAAACTGGAAAGGTGGGGGAATAGTGGGATTTTGCAATGCAAGTTGTAAAATAAAAATAAGCACAAAGATCACAGCAGAAGCACTCCCCTAGCTCCTACCTGTGAGGAGGACTATGAAGGGCCAGGAGCAGTGGCTGGGAAGTTTGGCAGTCCCGCCCTTTGTTTCCCGCATTCAGAGGCAGCCCCACCCTGTGCTCTTTATACTCCCAAGGCAGCTCAAGTTCAGAACAGTATGGATGGGTAGGGGAGGGGGGAGAGAAGAGAGCCCCACTCACAGGCCTGGGCAAGCTGGTTCTGCCCTATGAGGCATGTTCTGTTTAGTGATCCATAAACAGCTCCAATTGAAAGCATGTTTATGATCTTGCAGTCTCTGTAACAAGGGGAGATGTGGCTGCATTATTCAACAAGGGCAGCTATGTATGTTTCAGTTAACCAATAGAAGATTGTTTGAACTTCAGTTACATGTGTTGAGAAGAAGATACTGTGGAATACTCTCTTATGGTGAGGAGAGTAAATAATCCCATAATTCTTGAAGGCTCTGGCACAGAAAGGCAAATTTCCCCTTGGATGCTCAAATGAGATAATTTTGGTGAGGAAGGGCAGGGCTCTACACATGCAGTTTTCAATGGCGACATTATAGCTGAATTCTGAAATAGCTTGACTTGATGTGAAGTGAGAGACAGGTGAGAGGCTACTTCAAAGTGTCTCCAGGGGGACTTAAGAGGGTAGGACCTTCCCTTTTCCAGGTATGGAAGAAAGGGTGAGACTTTATCCTGAATGTCATGCAGTCCTTTGGAACCCTCAGACAGATCTTGTTGTTTTCAAATCCCCTAAACTTCATTGTAGCATCAGCAATGATGCACCCACTGGTCTTTGTGCAGGGGAAAGGGCCTGATCAGTGTCAACCACAAGTACTACTTGGTTGCCAGGACCCACTGACGTTTGTGGACTCTTGAATAAGAATGCTACCCAAAGTTGGTTAACTTCTAAAAACCATGTGTTTGGAAACATAGAGCCTCTCTGTGACTCATGAAAGGCATGATAAAGCTTTGGAGCTGCAGTTCAGTACAAGACAAATGTCTGTGGAGCTGGTTCTCAGAGTTTGAAATGGCTTTGTATCAAGCAATGTGTTGCTGACAAACTAAAATGATTGCACTTGCCCTCCTCTCGAATAGCTGTTAACTGGTGGAAATTGTTTTTCTCTTGAATAGTTCAGCTTTACCATTGAAGATGTGTTGGACGCAGTTTATTGTAGGTAGTCTGTGCGTATAGCAGAATACTCTTGTTGACAACTTTGGAAGAAAAAGAACCTTTTGAACGCCTTTACCTGCTGGTTTTTGCTACATATCTAGCAACAGTAACACTGTGCAATCAAGGTTCTTTATGCTGGGCTTTATCTCCATCATTTTCGTAGAGATGCTGCAATATAGATTGTGGCAAATGTTAAACCATATAGTTGTATAATAAAAGATTTGTTTTAGAGATAATTAAAATAATCTATCGAATTCAGAGTGTAGCAGTTGTATAACCTCTTGTGAATTATGGGATGTCACATAAACAAAACTAAAAAATGGGCATGAAAAGATTTAAGTACAGTGAGTAACTGTTTTGTGGCTGCTCTTTAGATATGTTATGCACTGTGAATGTTCACAGTAAAGGACTAAATGCTTTGTATTGCTACTTTAGGTTGTGATTCAAGGAAATGATGACATTGCCAGTCGAGCAATAGATCTGCTGAAGGAGATCTATACCAACCTTGGACCAAGGTTACAAGTTAATCAGGTAAAATATTAAAAGAACTTCCAAATGTATAGTAGATGGTGGTTGTATCTGCTATTTCCATGCATCCAAGCCTCCTTTCATGGCATATTTTAAGAACGTTATAAGAGCCCTGCTGGATCAGACCAGTGGCCCATCTAGTCCAGCATCCTGCTTCATGCAGTGGCCAACCAGTTGTCCTGGAGGGCCAACAAACAGGGCACAGAGGCCAAGGCATTATTCTGATGATGCTGCTAGCACTGGTATTCAGAGGTTTGCTGCATTTGTTCCCTTTACTCAGAACAGCTAGTAGCCACTGATGAATCTGCCTAAATCCCCTTTTAAAGCCATCTATGCTCATGACCATTACTATGCCCACTGGCAGTGAATTCCACAATGTAAATTACTTGTTGAATAAAGAAACATCTCCTTTTTTCAGTCCTGAATCTGTTACCCATCAATTTCATTGGGTGCTCCTGAGTTCTAGTATTGTGGGAAGGGGAAAAGCTTTCTGTCCAATTTTTCTACCCCATGCATAATTGCATAGATGTTTATCGTGTCTCCCTTTTCCTCTAAACTGATAAGTCCCAGACTCTTCAGACTCTTCTTATAGCAAAGGTGGTTCAACCTGTTAATCAGCTTGGGTTGCCGTCGTTTTCCAGCTCTGAAATATCCATGTTGAGATAATGGCAACCAGAACGATACAGTGTTCCAACTGAAGCTGCACCATAGCTCTGTTCAATGGTGCTACAATATTGACCATTTTATTTTCAGTTCCTTTCCTAATAATCCTCAAGATGGAGTTTGCCTTTTTTTTACCGTTGCCACACACTTAAGTTGACGTTTTCATCCAGTTGTCCACTACAACACTAAAATCTTTTGGTTTCAACCAGTTCAGACCCCATCTGCATATATGTGAAGTCAGGATTTTTGTTCCATTGTGAGTCAACTGCTTTGTAGCTTTATTAGACTGCTATTTACAATGAAGCTAGCTGTATACTAGACATCTCATTCAGTTAGATGTGTTTAACAGTGATGGCACAGACCAGATGATTTTCAGAACATATTGGCTGGTTTGCCTGTGGTTTTCTAACAATCTTTTGGAATTTTTCAGGGTACCTTTTAATAACTGCATAATATTGATTTGTTGAAATAATAGTTCCATTTTCTTTCATTTTCTGTAGGTAGTAATCCATGAAGACTTCATTCAATCCTGTTTTGATCGCTTGAAAGCCTCCTATGATACTTTGTGTGTGCTGGATGGAGATAAAGACAGTATTAATTGCGCAAGGCAAGAAGCAATACGAATGGTGCGAGTTTTGACTGTTTTGAGGGAATATATTAATGAGTGTGACAGTGATTATCATGAAGAACGAACAATTCTGCCTATGTCAAGGTTTGTAGAAATCTCATAAGTATTGAGAATGAGTCTTATTCATTTGTGAATGTTTTGATAACTTCTGTGCACCAAGATAGTAGAATTGTAGGTGCCAGATTTTAGTATCATGCATGTAAGCTCTTTTTACAGGTAATAAGTTCTTATATGAATGAACCATTAAAAATAGGCTTTTAAAATCTATTCTTGAGACTACAATATGTGATTTGGATCCATAAGTATTCAGAAATCTCACCACCATCATGGGGACTTACTTATTTCAGTTTTTTCCCAATGGAGAGCAATGAAGAAAACTTCTAAAATTGATAAAATGCTGTTCAAGAAGTTTTACTCATCCAAAATGTGTAGCGTTAAAATGTTTATGTAAGACAATTTCCAGCATTAGATGATATCTATGTATATTGTAGACATATAAAACTTATTTCAGCAACATTTTGTTAAATAATAATTTTAGCAACCATTAATATGCTATAATATATTTAATACATTATCAAAGAATCAGTGTTTTCAGTGTTATGAGGTTAAATATTCAAATATGCTGCTAGTTCTATTGTGTCAGTAGGGATACTGTTTCTGTCCAAATACTCTTATTTTTCTAATGTTTACTTTTATTTTTTTCCTCCCTCTAAGATGGCAAAAATAAAGTTATGTTTGTTCTCACGGTAGGGTGCATCAGTTTGCAGGTTTCTCTCAAATGCCAGATACATCTGTTTTGCTAGCAGAAAACAAATACATTTATACATTGAAGTTTCATAAATATTCCAAATAGTATAAGTGATGCATTTTGTGCTGCTAAAGCAGTAAAAACTAATTTAGGTTTAATGGAGTAATGCATATATTTAAAATTTCCCTCAGATTTTCATTTTGTCCCAAAAACTGTTCTCCAGTGCCTTCATAGTTTCCAGAATCTTTGGCATCTCTAGACGTTTGGAATAAGATAGAGGGAATCCCATTGAGTCCTGAAGAAAGGAGAATGGGCTACCTTGGAAAGGAAATATTTTATACATAGCTTGCCTCCAAGAGTAGTAGGATGTTGAGCATCCCCTGAGTGGTGTTGTCATGGTTGTGATGAGGGAAGGGGGAGTGTGAAAAGAGCCAGTGCTGTGACTGATGTATGTCTGTATTTATGGAAGCAGGCACAGATAACACACTCATATTTGTCCTTTTCAGCTGAAAGGAGGGCATAGCTGTTCTCTGACCATTTGCTGTTAATGTTCAGCATGTTGAAACAGTTTCTCCTTGTGCCCATTTCCAAGTACCTCTTTCTGCATTTGATACCTGTTCTATCCCTTAGTGTGTTTATAGATAGACTTCATATTTAAGAATATGAATACAGATTCACAGATGAGTGCAGAAATTTCATGCTTAATTTATATTCCTTTGGGATTATATTAGGACTAAGGATGAAGTGTATTAGATTTTATGGAATTTGTATACTCCAAGTGCTATGGAGTGTGAACCAGCAGAACAAAATGTGAGTGTGGTAGAGAAGTTGTGTGTGTGGGGAAGGCTGCAGAAACGTTACCAGCATTTAGTGCTCCAAATAGCAGTCATTGCCTAATATCCAGGACCTGCTGTGCACTTGCTATATCTGCACAGCTCTTTCGGCTGGCACTTATACGTGCACTTGGGAAGGGGTTAGGAGACCAAGGAAAACGTTTTCAACAGCAGGCTGCCTTGTTTTTAATGGGAAATTGCTGTTTTTTTAATTGATAATAGAATTCCAATTATTCAGAAACTCTTAATTTCTAAAATTCTGAGCCTAATTGGTGACAATTCTGAATTATGAATCCAAATTTTGGTGTTGGTTAATATTCCTGCTTGAAGCTTCCCTTCTTCCTAGTGCCTCCTCCCTGCAGTAACTACATTATTCCTGCCAGATCTTCTTCGTGGTCTCTGTGCATCCTTAGAGCTAAGTTACATGACTGCAACCTCATCTGAGGTATTTGTTGCTCAGACAGAAAGTGAAGATCATTGTAAAACTACCAGTTTTGAATAGTCTTTGATTGTAACATAAGAGCATTCAGACACTTAATGCCCTGCTTGTAGGGACCATTGTGATCATTTACAAATTCTCAAGTTTATTTTAACCTTCTCTGGATATGCTCTGACACTGTTAAACTTACTTGAACATCCTGCCTTGTTTTAATTAATATTTAATTAATTTTTCTGTATTCCCAGAGCTTTTCGTGGAAAACACATTTCTCTGGTAGTCCGTTTCCCAAACCAAGGTCGGCAAGTGGAAGATCTGGATGTTTGGTCTCATACAAATGACACAATTGGTTCAGTCCGACGTTGCATTTTGAACCGCATTAAAGCCAACAGTGCACATACAAAAGTAGAGTTATTTATTGGAGGTGAACTAGTAGATCCAGCAGATGACAGGAAGTTAATTGGACAGTTAAATCTGAAAGATAAAACAGTAAGTACTATTCAGTATAATGTATTGATAGACTGTCCCATTGTGTAGGGTCCCTATTCAAAGAGAAATAGGTATAATTTGAAATAGTGGCATTTTTGGTGAGTAGGTCTGTAGTATTTATGGTTTAAAACAGGGGTGTCAAACATGCGGCCCGGGGGCCGAATCAGGCCCCCACAGGGTTTCTATGAGGCCCGCAGTGGAACTGGCCGTCTTCTGCTGCTTCTTCCATTTCTGCTGCTGCTGCATCATCATAGGTTTGCAGCTTACAGATACACACCTGAACAGCATACTCAAGATTGCAACAGCACAGACATTTTGATGCAATAATTCAGAGCAAGAGGTGTCAGTTGCCAGACATTGTTAAATAAACAAAATATTGCAAACGTGCTAATTTTTAAGCATGTTTTTATTTTACGTTAAAAAACACCCTTTGTGTTGGTGTCCTTTATAAAGTTAATATCTCTGCTACCTGGCATTACATTTTATGACACACATGGCCCAGCCCAACAAGGTCTCATTTATGTCAGATCTGGCCCTCATAGCAATGAGTTCAGCACCCCTGGTGTAAAACATGGGTCCAGGACACTCAACTAGATTGTGAAATATCACTAGGTGGGTTGCAAGCTGCTATAGAGTCACCATGTTTGGTCATTTTTGGAAGGATCTAGTACTAGTGCGCATAATTAGAGAACAAAGACCCCTGAGGCCACTTAGCAGTGGAGAAGATTCCTTTTTAGCATAGACAGAGAGATTGACTTCTTGTCTTCCTGTTATGTTTCTGATGTGTGATTTCCTGTCACATGCTTACAGTTCATGACATCTTATGCTGCTGTTGTTTGAAAAGTTGGATCCTACTGGATGAACACATTCAAGTAACTTGAATTTTTAAATTGATAATAAAACTTGACAATCTTACACAATTTTATTTTCAGCTAATTACAGCCAAGCTTACCCAGATAAGTTCCAATATGCCTTCGAGCCCTGATAGTTCTTCTGACTCCTCTACTGGGTCTCCTGGAAACCATGGGAATCACTATAGTGATGGTCCTAACCCAGAAGTTGAAAGTTGCTTGCCTGGAGTAGTAAGTGGAGAGGCGTAAAATCAAAATGAGAGTACTGTTTCAAAATTCAAATTATTCGTATCACATATAAGCTGATGTTGCATGACAAGCTTTTATTTTTTATTTTAGATCATGTCACTTCATCCTAGATATATCTCATTTCTTTGGCAAGTTGCAGACCTAGGCAGTAGCTTAAATATGCCGCCTCTTAGAGATGGTGCACGGATCCTTATGAAATTAATGCCCCCAGGTAAGATTCTTCATTTTATTTTTATGTAGTGATTAATATTTTTATTATTTATTGATTGATGTGATTTGATTTGTACCCCGGCCTCCCCACTGAGGCAGGCTCAGGGCGGCTTACATAAAATAGCAAAGATAAAACAACAATATAAATGTCAGCATAAAACACACAAACACATCAGTAGGGTTTCCATACATGTAAAATTTTCCTCGGTTGCACCCCCTCATGTACAAACAGCTTATTTAATCTGCGTCCATGTACAAAAGTAAATCATATTTATTATAGCTGTTTTCAGTGGAGACCTATAAACATTTTTTTTTAAAAGCAATGTTTTGAGGATTTTCTTGAGATGCCTTCTCAAAGGGGAAGACTTACTAGAATTTCTGTAATGTTACCTTGATATGCTTTTGTATGTGCCATCTCTACGGGTTGAACATTCTGCCTTGGGGTTTAAGCACAAACACAGTATGTATGGTTTCGTGGTTAGAGTATCAGACTAGGAACTGGGAGACCCAGGTTTGAGTCCCCACTTGTAACCCCCCCCCCACTTGGTGACTTTGGATCAGTCACACCCTCTCAGCCTAACTTATCTCACAGAGCTGTTGAGAGGATAAAACAAAGGAGAGGGAAATTATGTAAGCTGTTTTGCCAACCCCATTGTGGAGAAATCTGGTGTATAAATGAATTAAATAAGTTATTCGATGTTTTGAAAAGACAGTTTTGCAAACTGAATATCGCCCATTCCTCTGCCTTATGTACTAAAAAATGTAACATAAAATTTATTTTTGTCTTACTTGCCTATAGAAGGGTTTATAACTAGTTACTCTCTTCATTTGTATTCAGTATATTTCAATCGGGATGAACACAAACTGGTTCACGAGCCAAAATACGGCATGAACTTGTCCCAGTTCAGAGCTCCTGAGCCAATGATCGGGGAAGGCACCTTCCCTGAACATTTGCTGTACTTTTTTCCGGTTCGGGTATTCAGGCTGTTTAAACCTAACAGTTGAGAGCACAGGTCCACAACTGACCTGTTAGGTTTAAATGGTTGCGAGCCATTTCATTGGTCAGTTTTGCTTCCCCTCACTTAGTTCATGCCCATCCCTATATTTCAGTTTCAAAATGTATGCTTCAGAAATTTGTACCGCATTCTTTATGGAAGGAACAATTTTAAGTTGTGCTTTTGTTACAGATAACACTACTGTAGAGAAACTAAGAGCTATTTGTTTAGACCATGCTAAACTTGGTGAGAGCAGCCTTAGTCCATCCCTTGATTCTCTTTTCTTCGGCCCTTCTGCTTCACAAGTGCTATATCTTACTGAGGTTTGTAATATTTCCAATCAGTATTTTGAAATTTGAAAACTTGTCTTCTCATAATTGTTTTCTCTAGTGAAACTGGGAATCAAGAAGATTGTATTCAGATGTCATCAATAAGACCACAGTGTGTAATTAATGAGATTCTGAAATGCTCAGGATAATGTTCTTCCCTACCCCCCCTTTGCTGGGCTGAGATCAAAGACTTAGAAGAGTTCTGTTGAACCTTCTGAATCTGGCACTAACAAATTGTGGTTTGTTACTTGCAAGCAAATCGGTATGCTAAACCAAGATTATATAGATTGGGAATATCAGTTTGAAAGGAAGAAATAAATCAGTGTTTTATGTGTTAACAAACTGGTTAGATTGAAAAATTCCAGTTTTAGGAATGTATAAAAGAAGGAAGGATTATATATAGGACAGTATGACTCACTCATGAGCAAACTGTTTTATTGATGATATCTGAATGCAGCCATAGGAATATTTGGAGCACTTCATTTAGTACTGTATTCTAGGGAAGGTGGTTTTGGATAAGTACTTTAGCATGACAGATGTGAGTCCAGCTTTCGAGAGTCAAAGCTCCCTTTGTCAGACAGCTTCATCAGACGAAGAGAGCTTTGACTCTTGAAAACTCATACTCTGAAAATCTTGTTGATCTCTCAGGTGTCACTGGACTCAAATGTAACTGTTCTACTGCAGACTAACGTGGGTACCCTCTGAAACTACCTTAGCATAAAGCTCAGTGAAAAAAATTCATGTAAACACTATCCTTATATTTTACTTTTCAATGCATGTACTTAATAAAGAAAATTTTAAAATATTTTTTCTACCAGAGTTTTTCTTCTTCTTTCTCCAGGTAGTCTATGCCTTGTTAATGCCTGCCAACTTACCTCTTGGAGAAGATGCCACTGACTTCCAGTACAACTTCTTAAAAAGTGGTGGCTTGCCTCTTGTCCTGAGTATGCTAACTCGAAATAACTTCCTGCCAAATGCAGATATGGAAACAAGAAGGGGTGCCTATTTAAATGCTCTAAAAATAGCCAAAGTGTTGCTAACGGCAATTGGATATGGCCATGTTAGAGCTGTGGCAGAAGCTTATCAGCCAGTTGTAGAGGGCACAAGCCCAATGTCGCCGGTAAGACTAACACGTTCTAAAATCTAATTTTACATTAGTGTATGTTGCTTTAGTAGTTGGCCATCAAAATCTGTAATCTAACTAGTACAATCTTGCAATACAGATAGACTATTCTGTTTTGTTCACAATGTATACAAGCAATCTTATTTGTTTCTTTCTTATGCATTTCAGTGGAATGTATTAATTTGAGTTCAGGACCTGGGAAATGTGACCTTTATTTTTTTTCTCCAGCCACTACATTTACTTGGACCCATGGGGGGGCGGGGGGGGGGATGCTGAAAAGGGAATGTAGTGTTGAGAATGATACATACACTTTGACCAGTCTTGAAGATTCTGTCCTCTGACTTGTCTTTAAAATGGCTGCAGCTTCTTGTACAGCTTGTCTCAGGTTCACCAAACCCTGTTTCTTTGTTCCCAGATGACAAGAGCTGATGGTGACTGGCACCACAGCTATTGGACATTGTCTGTGAAGCTCATTCAGGCCAAAGACATAGCGGATTTCACTAGTACAAAACTCAGCTATTTTAATCAATATTTATTGTGAAATGAATCCTTTGAACCACCTTGTCCTTATAGAAACAGGTCTATTCACACTTCCCCCAGCAGCCCCCTAAGACCCCTGAAGGGGATCAGTGAGCTTCATGGACAAAATGCCATGAGAGGGCTGCAGAAAGGAAATGGGAAGCAGGTGAAGTTACCCCCACCTCCTCCTTCCCACTGGTGAAGGAAGCATGGTGGGAAAAGCCTTCTGTTGGTGCAAAGGGTAGTTGTAACACACCCTTTTTTCTGGCCTTTTGTCCATGAGGCTCTCCCAGTTATTGGCATTGTTGTTGTCAGGGATTTTAGACAGTTAAGAAAATGCAATGGAAAAATTTTCGAGCATGACAATTTTTACAATTGAGACCAAAGCTTGTATTTTTTAAAATAACAAAGTAAATTATTCCAGATCAACCAGGCAACCCATGATCAAGCCGTAGTGTTGCAGACTGCTCTACAGAATATTCCCAATCCAACCTCAGAATGCATGCTAAGAAATGTAGCAATTCGCCTTGCTCAGCAAATATCTGATGAGGTTAGTACAGTCTTTGCAATTTTTAAAGCCTTCTACCAGTTCTCTGATCCATAAAACATGCTCTTCAGTGTAAACCTTTATAACAATACTGAAGAAAGTGTGGTGTTAACTGCTTGTTTGTTGCATTCACAGAAAACTGTCAAAAGGCACTTGGTGGTTCTTTGTGGTATGTCTGCAGGCTTACAGTCAAGTTTTGTGCTTACACAGAGAGCAATATGCAGAACAGTCTAGAACTAAAGGTTTGAAGTGTTTGGTGTAATGAATGTCAAGGGAGTGTTGTCAAAATTAAGTCTTAATAGGTAAAGGTTCCCTTGCTCGAAAGCCAGTTGAATCCGACTCTAGGGTTGCGGTGCTCATCTCCGTTTCAAAGCCGAAGAGCCAGCGCTGTCCGAAGATGTTTCCGTGGTCATGTGGCCGGCATGACTAAACACCAAGGCGCACGGAACGCTGTTACCTTCCCACCGAAGTGGTACCTATTTATCTTCTTGCAATTTCTTGCTTTTGAACTGCTAGGTTGGCAGGAGCTGGAACTAGAGATGGGCGCTCACTCCATCATGCGGCACCCGGGTCTTGAACTGCTGAACTACTGACCTGCCACAGCCTGCAGTTCAGCATCTTAACCACTTGAGCCACCGCAGCTCCTAAGTCTTGATAAGATTATACTAAAATGTTGAAAAGTTAGCTATGATGGGTTAGTTTGTTGGTAAAAGGTAAGCCTGTAGGTGACAGGATTTTTAATAATTTGTACATATTTTCTTTATGTAGATTTATTTTTCCTTACCATAAGCTTTTGGCATGGGGTGGGCTAGAAATCTAAATATTTATTCATTGCAGTGCGATAATGATAACATATTTCTGTTTTCAGGCTTCAAAGTATATCCCTGATATCTGTGTTATTAGAGCCGTCCAAAAAATTGTTTGGGCTTCAGGATGTGGATCAGTACAGCTGGTTTTCTCCTCAAATGAGGATATTAGTAAAATTTACGAAAAGGTAAAAAAAAATTAATGTTATTTCTTAAATGATTTTGGGCAGTGGGGAGCATTAAGAGAATAATACTTGATGTGGCCTTTTTACACATCATAGACACCTTGGTTTTTATACTTAATCTTGGTATGTGTTATTTACTAAATGTAACTTTGTGGCAATCTCAGATTCTTCTACAGTATCAGTGTAAGGTTACTGAGAGTGAATCACTGAGGTCTAAGCTTACTTGAATTTAATGTTTATTTATTTATCACATTTATACCCTGCCCTCCCAGCCGAAGCCGGCTCAGAACAGCTTACATGAAAATAAAAACACATAAATAACAGTTTAAAAATCCTAAAACCTTCTAAAACCACCTGACATTATAAAGTGCTAGTAAACATTATTGTTTAACGATGACAGTCATTATTCAATTATCTATCCTCACAGTTGGCTCATAGATCTTTTCCTTTATATGGCTGGCACAGGCTGTTATTGGTGACTCCAGGGGACAGGGCTTTCTGTCTTTCAATCTATCTTTTAATTTTATGTGGATGTGCATAGAGAACGCTGCCCTGTCTCCGAATGCACCTGACATCTATGGGTTGAATGTTAGTGTGATTACTAATTATAAGATCAGACGGTAGGTTTAAACAATCACAGTATTCTCAACTAGTATCAGTTGACTATAGAACAAAGTAATGGGGTTTATATCATAATTTTCTTAGTAAGAGGTGTCCCATTTCTTCCATAAAAGTGTGTACAGAACTGCTAGTAAAAATGAAGTACTACTTCTCTAATGTATTACATGAATAACGAAAGTGGAGTATTATGAAAGACAGGCAAAACTATGTGGGGTTTTCTTTAATGTTAAGCTTAAGAAGGTAAAACAGACTAAGTAATTTGTATTAGGTCTGCCAAAATAAATGATTTTATCATGTGGCTGTGTTACCAATAGAAGCATGAAACATAAGTGCTAATGGCAACTGTGGTTATTGTCAGGACCTAATGCCTGGATCTATTATCAGCTGTTCATGTGTCACAGATTATAGACTTGGACAGTTGGTACTCAAAAATCATCTTCTGACATATGAACGTGAGGGATTAATTAGGCCACCATTCTGTTTGTGGAGAGATCATTGTGCTTTGAGATTTGTATGGAGTACGAGATGTGAGCATCAGGTTAAAAATCCTGTAAATTCTAAAAGACCTATTCACGCTTACAGTTGACATTGGACTTAGATTTCAGGTTCATGCACCTCCTCCCACATACAAATTCCTGCACCCTCGTCCAATTTCAGTGTTACATGAGAACCTAAGTAACATTTTAAGCTGTTTTGGTGATAACAATATACAGTTGTCACATATGGGAGTAGGAATTTAGTTGAGGTTGTATACAGCTGTTTCCAATTCTTTAAACCAGTCTCAGCCGAAAATCTAAACCTGCGTCTGTCAGCTGTAATGTATATTCTTAGTGTTGATTGTATATGAAGGGAATTTTAGACAGTCATTGTTGCTTCTCATACTTATTTTATTCTGCTTATGATTAACTTTACAGACAAATGCAGGCAACGAACCAGATGCAGAAGACGAACAGGTTTGCTGTGAAGCACTTGAAGCGATGACTCTCTGTTTTGCTTTGATTCCAACAGCATTGGATGCACTTAGTAAAGAAAAAGCATGGCAGACATTTATCATTGACTTATTACTGCACTGTCACAGCAAGTGAGTAATTTTTCCTGTTATCTTGTTACTTTTGCTGTCTTACTTTTACTTATCTGCAGCAAGCATGTTGGTGTGGTTCTCACACGTGACTGTAGATGCCTCATGTTTGCAGCAAATGGAAGAACACCTGGATTGTGACTTCTTTTGTAATTGTTAGCCGATTGTATTGACTACCCCCATGTGTTTGCTATTGTGAGTGGCTTCCAAAATATATTCTGTAGCCACTGTAAATGGTATAAACCTGGTACACCCTTCTGCATATGAAAAAAAAAATCTATTTTGTACTCACAGAGAGTGAGTTCTTTTACTCCAACCTGAGAAACTGCCTGACATTCTGGTGGTAATTTTCACTGCTCAGACAGCACACCATGGCAGACAGTGGAATATATCAGTGGAGAATGACAGTAATTGCTCATATTTGGGAAGAGTAAAGTTCATTATTAACTAGACACCTCCAAAGTGTTGCTTCAGTACTTGCATTCAGATAGCAGAAAATTGGTATTGATACTCCTTGTGGGGATTCTGCTTTGACTGTGCTTCACACCCATGGGATCTAGTGCGCACGCGCTGGATCGATCGGTGCTGTAGCAAGCTCTTTAAACAGATTTTCGCGCCCAGTCCCTGGACACATGAACGTGCAGGCAGACCATCTAAGTCGAGCAGGACTCAGCCTTCACGAGTGGAGGATGAACCCAACATACCTCCTCCCACTCTTCCACATGTGGGGAGCTCCCCAAGTCGATGTCTTTGCAACCAGAAACAACAAAAAGTGTCCTCTGTTCTGCAGTTGAGGAGGCAGGGACCCACAATCTCTGGGAGATGGTCTCCTTTACCCTTGGTCCACGGGACTTCTTTACCTGTTCCCCCCCTTACCTCTGCTTCTGAGAGTGGTCCGCAAAATACTCAGAGACGGTGTGGACTGCATCTTACTAACCCCATGGTGGCCGAGACAACCTTGGTTTTCAACAGTCCTCGAGTTATCACGGGATATACCATCAATTCCCTCCGGCTCAGGACCTCCTCCTCCTCTCCGACTCCCCTCTCTTACATCACGACATACCACAATTGAAACTGGCGTGGAGAATAACATCACCGGCTTCTCCACCCACGTAACGAATGTCCTGTTGAATTCCAGGAAACCTACTACGCGGAGGTCATACGATTATAAATGGGAAAGGTTCTGTTCTTCCCTAGGTGATGACGCCCCTCGAGCCGCCTCAGCGGGGCTTGAACGAGTTTTCCAATTCCTCCTCTCCCTAGCTGACTCGGGACTTTCCCACTGTTGAGAGTTTATTTGGTCGCTCTTTCAGCCTACCATGTTCCAGTTGACGGATGTACTTTGTTTTCACATCCAATGTCAAAACGTTTTTTAAAAGGTTTATTGCATGTCTACCCTCCTGTCAAGACTCCAGTCGCTCCCTGGGACCTTCCTCTAGTTCTCCGCCAGCTCACGAGGAAGCCCTTTGAGCCGCTCACAACATGCGACCTCAAACTGCTAGCGTGGAGAATGGCCTTTTTAATTGCTGTCACCTCGGCTAGACGAGTGGGAGAAATATTGGCTTTCCGGCACGATACACCTTACCTGTCGTTTTTGCCAGATGGAGTCCGCCTCGTCCCAGACATCTCCTTCCTGCCGAAGGTGGTGTCAGAGTTCCACCTGCAGGCGGAGGTCTTCCTCCCTGATTTCTTCCCAAATCCAACATCAACAAAAGACAAACTACTGCACACCTTGGACGTGAAGTGGGCTCTCCTGTTCTACCTCAATAGGACACACCCAACTAGACGAGATTCACAACTATTCGTCTCTTACGCGTCAGCACGACTGGGCACTCGCATCACGGCCCAGCGCCTCTCAAAGTGGATTGTGGGTCTCAGCCATCTCTGTTACCAGATCGCCAAACAGCCATTGCCTGGCCCTATCAGGGCTCATTCTACCAGGGCTGTCGCGACTTCCACTGCCTTCCTCCAGGGAGTGTCGCTGACGGACATTTGCAAAGCCGCTACGTGGGCCACGCCTAATACCTTCATAAGGCACTACGCCCTAGACGTCCGTACGAACACCAATACCAGCATGGGACGTCACATTCTGTCTTTGGCTACGCAATGAAAGACCTGCCAGCACCCTCTTCCAGGTAGTCTACTGCTCGCTAATCTCCCATGGGTGTGAAGCACAGAGACCACATCGAAGATAAACAGGTTGCTTACCAGTAACCGATGATCTTCGAGTGGTCATCTGTGCATTCACACCACCTGCCCTCCTTCCCCGCTGCTGTCAGCTTCTACATTTTCAATAGGGGTTGATTTGCGGCGGTTTGTAGAAACTGGCGGGATGTCTGCGCTCACCCCTCTGGGCATGCGCGGTGGGGTTCCTGCGCATGCCTGAGGGACTGGGCGCGAAAATCCATTAAAAGAGCTTGCTACAGCACCGATCGATCCAGCGCGTGCGCACTAGATCCCATGGGTGTGAATGCACAAATGACCACTCGAAGATCATTAGTTACAGGTAAGCAACCTGTTTTTCTTAGTAATTAAAAAATGCTGATATGGCATCAGTTACGATAGTGTCAATGTGAAATACAAATTGGTTCTATAGATGTGTTGCTTCCCTCATCCATTACCAGAACTCTGCTAATGGAAAAGGCTGGAGGGAAGCAATCTCACCCTTCTCCATCCAGTGTGGCTGTTTAACCATGTGTGTCCCATGACCCCAGGAATCAGCTTTCCAGGGGACAGAAGAAATTGCTGAGGGCGAGGGGAAGGGAATATGGCAAAAAATCTGTACTCCAACTGTTGATGGATCACTAGATCCAACCCAGTGTTCTCTGCTCAGAATCTCTAAGATTAGAATGTAAGCTTATAACATACATGTACTCTGATAATTCGGTTGAATAAAGCTTGGAGATAATAGATTATGTACAGAACAGTTGATTAGAGTTGGAAAGGGTGTTTTATTTTGTATGTGTTTAGTGTTGGCAAAGTGTATTTTAAATACTTTCTCTAAGGTAAAAATATTTTTAGAGAATTTTTATTACTTTGAATACCCATTTTTTGGGATCTTTTTTTTTGTTGAAAACTGAAACCAATTAAATGAAACAGCTCAAATGGAAATATTGGTTTTTCTCAGTTTCATTTCTGTAAACAGCTTCAGTCGTGTTTAATGTACATAAACATTGTAATGCCTTCTGAACTATGGCTTTTTAAAGTTTTGCTTTATGCAGTACATATTTGTTTTGCTCACAAACTTAATAGAAATGTTTATGGTTAAATTGTTTCAGAAGTGTTCGTCAGATGGCCCAGGAGCAGTTCTTCTTAATGGCTACCAGATGCTGTATGGGACAGAGACCACTTCTTTTCTTTATAACCCTATTGTTTACTGTACTAGGGGTAAGGGATTTAAAGCTTCCATACTCATAAATCATTTTTTCAGTAATTTAACTTGGGGCAGGAGCTCAGATCGCTCCACATTGCCTTTTCAACTGTGTATCCTGAAATCCTCCACTGTGCATCAAGGGACTATTGTGTACAGTGTGCTGTACCATGGGGTGCTGCAGTGAGGAGGAGGGAATGAGATAAAATTTCTCCTTCCTTTGCCAGCAAAAAGGGGAAAAGTTGTAAAGCATTCATTAAGCTTTGCATTGGAGCCCTTAAATCTGTATAGAGTTGTTACTCCCTTTAAATATTCCCGAATTTTATATAAGAGCTTTCTGGGTTCTTGGGGAAATCTTCCATGTTGAAACTGCTAATGCAGATGCCATTGCAAAAGTGCATACAAGGTGTTTCTTTTTCAGAGTACTGCAAGAGAGCGCGCTAAACATTCAGGGGACTACTTTACTCTGTTGAGACATCTTCTTAATTATGCATACAATAGTAATATCAATGTGCCCAATGCTGAGGTTTTACTTAATAATGAAATCGACTGGCTTAAAAGAATTAGGGTAAGTTTTATGTATGGACTAAACTAATTAAAACAAGGTATTAATTTGATAATTGTTAGATCCTGTGACACAGGGCATGTTATTCTTTTTTTAAATTGTTAGGATGAAGTGAAAAGAACAGGAGAAACAGGAGTAGAAGAGACAATCTTAGAAGGTCATCTTGGAGTAACAAAAGAATTGCTGGCATTCCAGACTCCTGAAAAAAAGTACCATATTGGTTGTGAAAAGGGAGGTGCTAATCTCATTAAAGTAAGTAATTGTTAAAAGGAAACAAAAATTAAATCAATAGAAAGGTGACGATAAACTCATAAAATCCATTTGTATCCTATTCATGGACCTCAGCAGAGGCTTAAACTATTGCTTTCATTTTTATCTGAATATTCTAGGGCAACAGGAAACTATATGTAGAAATTTATGTAGTCAATATACCATAAAATGACTGCAGTAACTGTAACTCCATTTTACAAAAGAAGCAGACACCAAAAATTAGCAGTGATGCATTGCAGCATAATAAAATGAAATTAAGTATTTTCTGCTGTTTTTGGTTTTTAGAAGACTTCAAATAAAACAAAACACCAGTTGAGCATAAATATTTTATAATGTAGGTTTAAGAATCCATTTGAACTTGTTCAGATTAAGTCATGAATTATTATAATGTATCTTTGTCATATTGGAGCATGATAAAAGGATTGCAGAGCCTTGGGTGGTTGATGTCAATGATATGGGGCAGATAGGTCCTCCCTTCTTCAGTAAGATGGTGATGGCTCTCCTCCTTGCTTGGGAGTCCTGTATTTAAATGGCTGCCATCATTGCTGTCTTTACAAAAATGTGAGCATTGAGGGGAAGTGACACGATGGCAGTGGCTGCTTCAATAGAGATACGCAAGGTAATTAAAGACATTTCCACTATTATCAAACTAGACCGATGAGTTCTTTTCTATCTATTCCCATTGTTAACTCTGACCCCCATGCAATGTGAACACATACTGGGTGAGTTGTGTTCATGTGGGGGTGGGTGGAAATCGCAGCTTTCATTCTTCTTGACAGTTTAACCCATCCTGTCGCATATTATAAAAGTCTGAGAAATTTTGTAGTAGATTTTCTAAATGAGTAACTGGGTTTTTCTTTCCTTGTTTTTTAGGAGCTAATAGATGATTTCATCTTTCCAGCCTCTAATGTTTACTTACAGTACATGAGGAATGGCGAGCTGCCTGCTGAGCAGGCCATACCAGTCTGTAGTTCGCCAGCTACTATTAATGCTGGATTTGAGCTGTTAGTAGCTCTAGCAGTGGGCTGTGTTCGAAACCTCAAACAAATAGTAGATACTTTGACTGAAATGTATTACATAGGCACTGCAATAACTAGTACGTACTATTTCACATTCTTCATTTTCTATGTAATTTAAAGTATGCAAATACTTGCTAAACTGTTCTTATATTATCAGATAAGCATTTGATTTCGCCCCCACAGCTTTTATGGGGGAAAGTATTGTTAAATTGCTTGTCTAAAAATGATACTTCTCAGTCTTTCTGTCACTGAGATGAGTGCTAGATCACTATACTCACTGTAATTCATTAGAAGAATCCATAGAGAGTGAATTTCTGGGATTCCCATATGGGCACCCAAGCTTTTTTGTATGGGCACCGACACTGATGGTATTTCACATTCTAACTGGTTCCTTACTCTGATTTTGAGGTTGTTACAATGAGTCCTAACTGTCTGAAACACTCTTTGGAATATATGAGAGGCTCTAGTAAGAGACGGATCTCAGAAATTGTGGCGCATGGGCACAAGCTCTCATTTGGAGGGCTGGAAGAAACTCTGCCCACAACTCTTTAGTTCCTACCTCTACAGGAACACTTTAAATTAGTAAATTACTTTCCAAATCTAATAAGCGGCAAGTGATTTCCCAAGAAGCGATCAATACATGGTTATAGAGACAAATGTGTATTGCTCAGTTGCCAGGAACGTCATTGTAGACTTCATTTTAACTATATTTACTGTATGTATGTGTACAATACACATACATACTTGCAGTTTTCCCACTGATCAGTGGAACTGATATAAAACTTATTAAGAAGCAGAGTGTTAAACTTGCTTAGACTAATGACACTACAGAAGTATGTTGTTTATGTTCATTTTGTAATACATCTGATTTCTTGTAGCTTGTGAAGCACTTACAGAATGGGAATACCTGCCACCTGTTGGACCACGACCACCAAAAGGATTTGTAGGCCTAAAAAATGCTGGTGCCACTTGTTACATGAATTCTGTCATTCAGCAGCTGTACATGATTCCTGCAATCAGGAATGGGATCCTTGCAATTGAGGGCACAGGCAGTGATGTAGATGATGATATGTCTGGAGATGAGAAGCAAGACAATGAGGTAATAATTCATTTGGCTTTTCAAACAGTAATATTTACTATGCTGCTTATGTTTTTAGCATGCAGTCTTAAGAAGCAGTGATTGCTGCATTATAAGTTACAGAGAGCCAGTGTGGCATAGCACTTAGAGTGGCAGAGTAGGAGCTGGGAGACCCAGGTTCTAATCCCCACTTCTGCCATGGAGGTTTGCTGGGTGACCTTGGGCCAGCCACACACACTCAGCCCAATTTTCCTCGCGGGGTTTTGTGTGGATAAAATGGAGTAGTACAGAACAATGTGAGCTGCCCATTGGGAAGAAAGGTGGGGTATAAATGAAGTAAATAAATACTCAGCATGGGTCTGCTTCTGCTGGAATGTGGGGGCTCTGGATACCTTTTGCATCATTTCTTATATTGCTGCCCACATTGCATGGCATAGTGTTACAATGTGGGTGGATCTTACTGAGAAGTGAAGAAAATTGTGATCTCTTTTAGTACAGAAGCTTTATCTGTAGAGATCTTGAGTATACGCAGAATTGTAATGTAATTTCTCCATGGATTAGGTGACCCATTGAGGTCTGAAACAGGATATTGTGCTAGTTATTGGACATCAATGGAAGAACAAATCATGTACCTGCATTTCTTCTGAACTTGCATAAGGGTTACTTGGTTTGATTGAACACGCATGAGGTCTTTCTAGATTTCTGTGTGTATTTTGCTGTTTCTACACTTGTATGAATGAGTATTTGATTATGATTTCTTTCGTTCAAAGAGCACTGCCGACTCCCGGGATGAAGTATTTGGCTATCCACATCAGTATGATGATAAACCTACATTAAGTAAAACAGAAGACAGAAAAGAGTACAATATAGGTGTTTTAAGACATCTCCAGGTCATCTTTGGTCACTTAGCAGCTTCTCGGTTACAGTACTATGTACCAAGAGGATTTTGGAAGCAGTTCAGGTAAATGAGGAATTAATCTATGTAGAACTACATTTGAAATGTAAAAATACTTTTATTTATTTTTAGAACATTAGTAGAAGTTAGTATGCAAGAGAATAAAATGCCAGGGAATATATAAATAGTGTTCTTAAAATTTATCTGCATAACTTTGCCAAAGGCAATATAAAGGAACCAGAAGTAATAAACATATTGCTATTTTTAGATGAAGGTATTTGACCCATGGTATTTGACCCAGAATATTAGGTTATATCTTTTATTAAATGGATAACATAGTTGCGGTTTGGTGGACAATTTTAATATGTAGATGTGCTTGCAGGGAATGTATCTGGTCATGTTGATATGTATCCTAACACTCTGTTCATCAGAGTTGGAGGAAAGCTTCAGACTTGGCTTGGTGGAGTAGGATACATTCCTATGTAAACTACTTTTATTTTATCAAGTTTTCATTATTATACTAGAAAGTGTGTCTGGTTTTTATTATGAGGGAATTTTTTTCATTCCAGACTCTGGGGTGAACCTGTAAATCTGCGTGAACAGCACGATGCTTTAGAATTCTTTAATTCCTTGGTGGATAGTCTAGATGAAGCTTTAAAAGCCTTGGGTCACCCAGCAATGCTAAGTAAAGTTTTGGGAGGATCCTTTGCTGATCAGAAGATCTGTCAGGGCTGCCCCCATAGGTAAGTTTTGCACCACCTAATGGTATATATTTATTTCTTATCACCAAAATTCAAAGGCTTTTAAACTGCTAATGGGTATCTATTAGGACAAGGCTGTACTCTTCCTTTGTATGGGAATAACTGAAGAGAACTTAGGGGTGGCTCACACTGGCAGTTTAGTCCCCTGTGCATCAGCGGTCATGGCTACTTTATCCTCTGTGATCATGTGAGCAAAGTTAGCCTATGTCAGGCAGTATATATCAGGCAGAGCCTACCACCACCTTCTCTGGCATAGGCCCAGCTTGCACTGAAATAAGAAAGTATTTGCCGAGTGGCCAGTAGGTTATTTTAAATCAGTAATTTCAATTTTAATTATTAGTAACAATGTTTTAATGAATTGTTTTAATTAATGTAATGTAATGTATTTCTGTCCTGTGCCATGGATGCCATGGATGCCATGTTGTGAGCTGCCCTGAGTCTGCTTACGATGTAGGGCGGGATAAAAATCCCAAAATAAAATACAAATAAATATTTCCTTACCATTGACATCTGAAGTGAGCTGTGACTCATGAAAGCTCATACTGGAATAAATTTGTTATCTCAGGTGCTGCTGAACCTCTGTTTTATTTTAGCATATAGAGATAGCCAAGGTGATTTAGGTGCAGTAGCTGGGAAAAGTGCTGCTGCAATTGCCCAGCAGTACAGGCCAGTTCATACAAATATTTCCCCTTCTAAATATAAGTAACTGTCCAAAGCAGGACTGTAGCTGCATACGTAAGGATAAACTGTTTCTGTGAACTCATCCTCAGTTAACAGGCTGCAATATGCCCTTGTGAGTCTTGATATTTGCTGCTTTATATCCATTATGTAAATCTGTGTGTCATGAGTAGGACTGCATGCGAGTTAGAGGCACGATTCCTGATAGCAGGGACTGTCGCTCTGACTTGATGTACAAGCAAACTTTTATTTTATTTTTTTTTATTTACCCTTCAATTTGTATCCCGCCCTACCCCAAAGGCTCAGGGCAGCTAACAAGGGCACAAAGTGCCAAGATTAAAACAATAAAAACACATAAAACAGTAAAATACATTAACAAAATCTCAGTGCTCCATTTGTCACAAGATGGGGTAGATCTTAAACCCAACGGTAACTTTCCCAAAATCTATCATCCTTTTCCTGCCAGGGGCACCTCGCACCCCCAAAGGGACCAGATAGTCGTGGTGATGGTGCGACGGTGCATAGATGGCAATGGAGTAGTAGTGGCAGCAGCTCCTACTTGAAGGCCTGGCAGAAGAGCTCTGTCTTGCAGGCCCTGCGGAACTGAGAAAGATCCTGCAGGGCCCGGATCTCCTCCGGGAGCTCCTTCCACCAGGTAGGAGCTGCCACCGAAAATGCCCTGGCTCTGATCACCGCAAATTTAATATCCTTGGGGCCTGGAATCTCCAGGAGATGATGACTCCCCGACCGTAGTGCACTTGGGGGAACATATGGAGAAAGGCGGTCCCTCAGGTAGGCTGGACCCTGGCCATAAAGGGCTTTAAAGGTAAGATCCAGCACTTTGAAGTGAATCCAGTACGCTATTGGCAGCCAGTGCAGCGCTTTCAGCACAGGCTGGATGTGGTCCCTCCTCGAGAGACCCATCAGCAACCTGGCTGCAGCATTCTGCACTAGCTGCAGCTTCTGGATTTGCGACAAAGGCAGCCCCATGTAGAGAGCGTTACAGTAGTCTAGCCTTGAGGTAACCGTCGCATGGATCACCGTGGCCAGGTCCTCACGGCTAAGGTAGGGGACCAAATCAAGTACTATAAACATTGCAAGCAATACTGAATTGTTTTGTAGAAAAATAAAATCTTCTTCGTGGTCTCTGTGCATTCACACCTATGGGATATAGTGTGCCTGTACCGACCCCGATCGGTATAATGAAAAGCAAAGGGGATTTTCGTGCCCGGTCACGTGCCTGGCTCCACCACACATGACCAAGGGAGGGGCACGACAATCCTGCCAGTTCTCTTCTGACCACCGTGCTGGTAGGACTCTCTCAGCTTTGGTCGGTAAAACTATTTCTTTTTGGCCTTTAGGCCTCGTTTTATTCAAGTTTAGTTAGGAAAGTATTTCAGTTAGATAGTGTTCTTTGGACTTGGTTTCTCTTCTCCCCTTCCTCCGGCCTATGGCCACTCAGTGGGGTTTCTTTAAACGGTGCTGGAAGTGCGGCAGTAAGATCGCCCCCCCCCCCAGATGGATATTCCCTTTGCCTTTTATGCCTGGGGGAAACACACCGAGTAGACTCTTGCACCCATTGTTCCAAGTTTTTCAAACAGACCAGGAAGAATTGGGCAGCTAGACTTCAGGTGGCACTGATGTAAGTCGCGCTCTCGCCGGTGGTGCCCTCATCACAGGAGACGTCCGGGCAGGCCTCGATGTCGACGCCAGCATTGGAATCGACAGTCGCCCTGTCTTCAACATCGACCTCCATCGATGCCATAAAATCGGTGCCAGAACGCCCGATTCAGGCACAACAGTCCAAAGCCCATACTCCTTCTAAAAAACGTAAGGAGGGCAAGGAGGTTCGGCTTATCAAGCTTAAGAAGCACAAGAAATGCTCTCCCACAGCTGCTTCGCTTGATTCAACAAGCCAAGGACAGCCACAAGGTGCACTTCGGTCACCTTCGCTTTGCCCCATCCAGTCCCCTGACTCTGACCAGGAGCTGGACTTGACCCAGGTTCCTCGATCTCCTGATGTCGAGAACCTGCACCGAGATCGAAGGACACACGTCGTCAATTCGCCTCCGTCCATCCCCGATGATTGGGATCGATCTTCAATGCCTCTTCAGCCCCTGACCTGGGATCAGTGCCAGTGGCAATACCTGTATGGGGCTTATCCTTTTTCGGGATCGATGCCATGGCTTCCTCCACATCCCCCCATACAGTGGGATCGCCAGTCGTCGTCTTCCAGATTTTCTCGGTACCAAGATCCCTCCCCGGCACTGGAAATAGTTAGATTTTCACAGTCAAGACCAATCGCTAAGGGCTCCAGTCCCCTGTTGTTGGCACCAAAACCTCCTATAGATCAGTTGGAGCTGTTACCCTCGATGCTGATCCTCCGAACGGCGTTCTCCAAACCCTCAAATTGATCCAGCTCCCCTACCTCCCCTACCTCTCACTCAGATGAGGAGAGTTCCCACCCACTGTTAGAGCCGTTCCCACCGCAACAAGTGGAGGTCTGCCTCCCTATTTCACCATCGGAGGACGTTAAACCTTATGGGGACTTTGTTAAACGAATGGCACACAAAATGCTCCGCCAGTAACCATCATTTAGAGAAGAAGATACCTGGACTGCACTTGTCCACATATATACAATATTGTAGCCAATCAGCTTAGAGCTGAGTCATTATCTCTGGCCTCACACCATAATCTGGTCCAAACCGGCCAAGACAGGCTTCCAGCAGTCTCACTGCTGACAGGTAGATCATAATGAGCTGACAGTTGATATTAACAGCACAACAAACCCCTGGACCAAGCAATGGACACGCAAACCCTTGTCAAAATAGTCTTCCGAGCCACACTGGCAAAGGTCCCCGAATCGTTTGTTTCGTCCTTTTTGTGGAAAACCCAAGTTTTCGTCTACCAATCTAGACCCAAAACTCCTAAGAATACCAAACAGAGTCTTTGACTCCTACCTCATTCCCAAGCCCCCTACGTGCTTGTCTCCCTACCTGTTGACCTGGAAGCTTATTACGTTGGACCAATGGGTCCTTTCAGTAATCAAACCTTATAGAGTTCTCCCAAACCCTTCTACTACCCACGTCGTCGTCACACCACCTTCAGTCATCCTCCTGGAGGAGGTTCAAGTTCTTCTCAGCAAGGATGCTATAGAGCCAGTACCAGTAGCTCAGCACCCCACGGGCTTCTACTCTAGTTACTTTATGGTACCAAAACGGGATGGAGGCCTCTGCCCCATTCTGGACCTCAGAAAGCTGAACTCTTTCATCCTATACAAAAAGTTCCGGATGACAACATTACAGTCCATTCTTCCACTCCTAAATCCAGGGACGTGGATGGTGACGTTGGACCTCAAGGATGCCTACTTTTATGTCTCCATCCACTCTGCCCATCGTGGTTTCCTCCGTTTTGCGATGGGCAACAGTCATCAGTCATTTCCAATTCAGAGCCCTCATGTTTGGACTGTCCACGGCCCTTCGGGTCTTCACGAAGGTTATGGTGGTCATTGTGGCACACCTCCATCTAAGGGGAGTCCAGAAATTTCCCTATATAGACGACCGGTTACTGGTTGCAGACTCAGAGGCATCCCTGCTTACCCATGTTGAACTAACCTTGACCGTCCTGACATCCTTAGGCATCAAGGTAAACCTAAAAAAGTCAATGCTCCTTCCCACCAAAAGAGTGCAGTTTATAGGAGCTGTCCTGGACTCTGTCATTTGCAAGACTTTCCTCCCTCCCCAGAAAGCAAGGGACATTGTTGATCTAGTGACTTTATTTCGCAAGACAGGATATGCTATGGCAAAGCAAATCCAGCGGCTGCTAGGTTTGATGGTGGCCACCACCAATGTCATCGTTTTTGCCAGATTGCATATGAGACTTCTGCAGCTTTGGTTTGTCCGCAGATTTCACCCACAGAGTCAACCCCAATCCCTTCGTCTTGTCTTCCCACCGACTGTTTTAGGCTCTCTGCTTTGGTGGACAGATCCTGTAAATCTCCTAGCAGGAGCCCCATTTCGTCCACCCACGTCAACACTCACGTTGACTACAGATGCGTCACTTTGGGGATGGGGCGCACATCTCATGGGACTTTGTGTCGGGGCTCGATGGGAATCCCATGTAGTCCACAATCACATCAATTTTCTGGAATTGTTGGCAGTGCAGTACGCGCTCAGGTCTTTCCGACACCTGGTGGCCCAGCAGGTGGTCACTGTCCTGACAGACAACACAATGACCCTGTGTTATATCAACAGACAGGGAGGCACAGTATCCAGGGGGTTATGTCGACTAGCCCTGGAGTTATAGGGCGAGTGTCAATCGTGGAACACGTTCCTCAGAGCCGCCTATCTACCAGGGACGTTGAATGTCCAAGCAGACTTCTTGAGCAGAGGAGGTGCATCGGAGCACGAGTGGGAGCTCAATTGGACCTATCTTCAACCGATCTTTCACCTTAGGGGCCATCCAGAGGTGGACATGTTTGCGACACGCAGCAACAGCAAATGCCATCTGTTCTGCTCCAGAGCGGGAACAGATCCCCTTTCTCTGAGCGATGGTCTTCTGGTTCCGTGGCGACATCTTCACATGTTCCTCTTCCCTCCAATTCCTCTAATCTCCAGAGTAATAGTCAAGCTAATGCAGGAGAAACCACGCGGTCTCTTAGTGATGCCATGGTGGCCCCAGCAACATTGGTTCTCCACTCTGCTCCACCTATCCAAGGGCTCCTTCGTTCATTTCCCCCCAGCTGCAGATCTCCTCGCAGGGAGGGGGCAGATACTGCATCACGATGTGCAGCATCTCAAGCTCACAATATGGAGGATCCTTTTAGATCGTTCAGAGACAGAATAGATCATGTCCTGTTGAACTGTCACAAACTGTCTACCCGAGTTTCTTACGCTGGAAAGTGGAAGAAATTCTTGTCTCACCTGACGCTGGAAAGTGGAAGAAATTCTTGTCTCACCTTGATTCGTTGGGATTGCCACCACCCCCATCGGACCATTTGGCAATCTTTGGGTTCTTATTATCTCGCCTTAGCCGTGCCTCGTTGAAGGTCGATTTAGCTGCAATTTCGGCTAATCACCCACTGATTGAAAGTAACTCTGTTTTCTCCCACCCTCAGACCAAGACGTTTCTTAAGGACTTGACCCACCTCTTCCCTCCATTGTGTGAGCCATAATGGAGCCAGGTGGCATTGTGGGACAGCCCACAGCTCCAGTCAAGATACATTATAGCCCACATAACCAAGTTGTACACCTGAGAGATGTGCCCTGCCCTTAGTAAAGACCATGTTCTTTGGGGACTTGTTTATACATTAAAAATGGAAGTTCGGATAGGAAAATCTTGATGCTTGTCACCATGTGTTCTTGTCTGTTCTTCACTAGCACTGACAGTCAGTTTATCGGACTGATGAAGTCAAGTTGAGAGAGGTTGAAGAGAAAATTTATCCTAAGCACACTGATAAATACTATCTGGTAGTTGACTTTTCCTTGAACTGTATCTATAATGAAAATACGAACAGTGGCTTACATCCTACAAGACTGGACTTTCCCAACACTTTGTTGTAGCCCCATAAGCTCCCCCAAAATATTGTCCCTGGGCATCTCTGGACCCTTATGGACAGCGTAAGGGGTTAGTGGGGATCTGTACTGGAAGGTGCACATTGGTGGAAATTGTCCCTCCCTTCCTTGATGGTGTCCCTTCCATTGTCAAAAATAAATGGGTCAAGATGCAAGCTATCATTTTGATCATGGTGTATACTACTGAGCTGCATTGAGACACCACAACAAACATCTGTGACAGGCATGAACATGACTTTTTACTGTATTTGTGCACTCCCTTCCCTTTCACACATTATAGCCCCCTTGTGCATGGGGCACAGTTGAAGGCTTTCTAGTTTTGGAAGCCTTGAATCAAACTCAGATTTGCGGTGACACCTGAATCCAGGCGTCTGGGTAAATTGCAGTTCATATTCTCCCACAAACTGAAATTTGTAAACCACAGTTTAAGTCTGGTTTTAGGGAGCAAATAATGTTCTGTTTGTACAGGTATCAGCACCTGGACACTATGGCAAATTAGAGTTTGACTCAATCATTTCAAAATGTGGAAGCCTTCATTGCTCTTGATGCATGACAGTGGGAAGAAGGAAACATGAGCATGGCAAGAAGCTGGTTTGCGTTAGGAACAAACAGAAGTCTGGATGTAGCCTTATACTCAGAAGCTTCCTCTCAGATTTTTAGACTTTGTTTACTCTGAAATCTTTGTAAATAGTTTTTTAAACAGTTTGCATAAGAGATACGTCTTGGAGATTGGCTACGGATACAAATAAACTATCACTGTATATTGATAATTTTAGCTGTCAGTCTTGGCTACAGTAACTATTTATTTGCTGACACATTTTCTGTATCTCTGTCCATCTTCGTAGCAATTAACATTTGTTCATAATGAGAATATTTTCTCTTGTTTGATTACTTGTTCGGCATACTTATTTTGCTCACAATTGTAGGTACGAATGTGAAGAGTCATTTACAACGCTGAATGTAGATATAAGAAATCATCAAAACTTGCTTGATTCCTTGGAACAGTATGTCAAAGGAGACTTACTGGAAGGTGCGAATGCATATCACTGTGAAAAATGCAACAAGAAGGTATGCATTTCTGAAAACGTTCTTGTGAACCCTAGTAGCAATTGGATTTTTTCAAGATAAACTAGCTTTTTACAAGGCTTCATGCTGCAAGAAAACTTGAATGCTGTTTTGTCTTAAAAGCAATAATCCAGGAAGAGGTCTTCAGAATGATTGTTGTAACTGCAAACTTTACATCTATAACCCTTCAATATGAAATCAAATTTGTTTGTTTTATGTTTTCATTTATTGCTAGGACAGCAGGCAGTAAGGAGTTAATTTCTTTCTAACTCAGAAGGCAGAGCAAACTGAATTTTATTTCTTTGCTGGAGATGAGACCTTCCCAGTTCTCAGGTCTGCCTACTAGGGTGTGCACTCTGTATAAACCGAGCAAAAAAAAAAACCTGAAAAATATCATATCAATATTTTGGGGGTATTTTTTCAGCGGGTTACCGAGTGGACTACTGATTTGGCTATCCAAAAATGTCCACACCCAAAAATCCCAAAAATATTCAGGATCTTTCAGGACTACCGGGTAGCTGCAGTTAAAGGGCCTTTAAAAGGCTCTCAGTCCCTTTAAATGCCTTTGATGTGAACTGTCAGCTTGGAGAAGGCATTTAAAGGAACTGCAAGCCCTTTAAATACTTTTTTGCTCTCCACTGGAAACAATGGCGGATGGAGGCATCTTCTTCTGGGGCCCATAGAATTGGACCCCCAGTCCGGTCTTTTTGAAACTTGGGGGGGGGGGTTGAGGAGAGGCAAATTTGGTGCCTCTACCTCAAAAAATAACCCCCCAAAGCCCCAGATACCCCTGGATTGATTCTCCATTATATCCTATGGGAACCATTGACTACAGTGGTCTCCATAGGGTATCATGGAACCAGAAAAATGCAGCAAGTCCTAATATTTCCTGAATATGAATACCATACCAGTATTGGGATTTGAGACTATCAGGAAATATTGATATTTTTTGGTTTCAATATACCCAAACACCAAAAATTCAAGACTTTTTTTTCTTGCACACCCCTAAGACGCTGAACTGCAGACCGGAAGGTTGGTACCTTAGCAGTTCGAGACCCGAGTGCCACATGACAGAGTGAGCTCCCGTCTCTGGTCCCAGTTCCTTCCAACCTAGCAGTTCGAAAGCAACAAATTACAAGTAGATAAATAGGTACCACTTTGGTGGGAAGGTAACAGCGTTCAGCATCTAGTCATGCCAGCCACATAACCACGGAAATGTCTTTGGACAGCGCTGGCTCTTCAGCTTGGAAATGGAGATGAGCACCGCACCCTAGAGTCAGATTCGACTGGCTTTTGAGCAAGGGAAACCTTTACCTTTACTGCCTACTATCTGAAATATACAGTTCTCTTGGTCCAGATTTTGCTGGGCCTGGAGTATTTGCATTGGATAAAATCCCATGGAGGTTGGAGCTATTACTAGGGATGGGCACAAACCAAACCCTGAAGCAAAACATGTCACAAATTTTGCCCTGTTGGTGGTTTGTGAAGTGAAGTTCTTGATAGCTCTACTGTCATGAACTACCATAAACCTTTAAAGCAGTTTGTGGTGGTTTGTGGATAGAGCAGAAAGCAGGGATTTAAAGGTACTCCAGTTCCCTTTAAACCTCTGCTTTCTGTTCCCCCTAGAAGCCACAAAAACTTCTTAGCAGTGGGAGCAGCTTGCTCCCCACCACTCAGCTGTTTCGGGCTGTCTTGTGCAGTCTCTTTAAAGTTTAAAGGGAGTGCACAAGAACGCCCAAAAAAGAACTGAGCAGCTGGGAGTGCCTGCTTCCCATCGCTCAGCTGCTTTTTGGGTTTTCTGCAAACCCCTTTCAACAGGGTTTGCAGGGCCACAAACCAGGTCAGTTCATGAACAAACCTCCCAGTTCCTTTGTGTTTCGACCATTCACTGGCATGAACTGCATTTTTCTGGTTCGTGCCCATCCATCGCAATAACCCCACTCTCCCATGGACTAGGCAAAGGGTCAAAAGCAGCTTCCCAGCAAGTAGGCAGTATTTAATCTGGAGCTGGTATTTTTGTGAAAAGGAGGGCTTTTTTTTAATGGCCACCTTACCCCCATGTGTGAGTCTTCCTGTCCCTGAAAGGGCAGGTACCACCAATTAATTGAGAGGCTTCTGTGGCTGTCAGAACACTGGTCCTCCCCAGCCCAGTGCAGCAGAGCATTCTGAGGATCCTTGGCTTCTTCCACTATCCTCAGGATGACAGCTCTAGTTCAGGGAAGAGAATGAGCAAGTGCAGGGGTCCCCAACCTTTTTGAGCCTGGGGGCACCTTTGGAATTCTGACACAGGGTGATGGGCATAACTGCAAAGTCGCTGCTGCAGGAGGTGAAGCTACACTTACAAAACCTCAGAGGAAGTCACACGTGCAGTGGAGGAGGAGAGGTAGTTTAAAAATTACGCTGCAGAAGAGGAATGAGAGAGAGAATAAAACCAACACGGTGATGGCAACTGCTGCCAAAACCATCTTTATTTCAGCCTGCACAACCAATCAGTAGTTGTGCTAGGCAAGAGCCCCATCTGGTCTCACCCCCTTTCTGAAAACACTTGACGGGTGCCATGGTACCCATGGGCACTACTTTGGGGACCCTTGGGCTAGTGTCTCAAGGCACTTTGTAGTCCTTGCCCATCCAGGAGCAGCTCTTGCCACAGATAGGAGACCATATGCCTTTTTACCATTAGGGCGTTTTTCTTTAAAAGATACAAGTGCTCTTTAGCAACCTCAGGCTCTTGCTAGTGCTCAGTTGACACTTGCCACTCAGGGGAAGGCCCCAAAATGTCTATTACTACTAAATGGTCCCTGTCTATCACAATGATGGGTATAGACTAGCAAGCTAACCTACCTGGGAGTAGTTGCAGATGTTTCGGTAGAGTGAAGAGAGGGTGCAATATTGCTTGTGCAAGTGAGTCATCTGTCCTGGCCTTTATTCTCTGCAGGAGAGGCATTGTTGACCATGTTGTAACAGAAATTGATAGCTGAAGATAGCCTGTGACTTAGATATTGGGATGACACTGGTTGTATTGCCAGATTAGGACACAAACAGCTTAGTGGTTTGATAGAATTTAGCAGTTTTGTCCACATTAGGAGAGTTTTCTCCTGGCATTGAGAATAGTATGCCTTCAGCCTCTGAAGTGGTTGAAGAGGAATATCAGATCTTTATTTAGATGGAACCCTGATATCATCTTCAGTAAGAATTAGATGTATGTTTTAAGGGACTGCGTTGTCTTGGTGGAAATAGAGATGAGGATCTGAGGGCAGCCAGTTCAGATTCTCTCCTCACAGAACAGGTTGGAACAATATCACCCTCCTTCCTTAGAGCCTGGCCCCTCAGATTTCTCAGTCTTCATCAGCAGAGGACAGGGAATTGTGACACAAGAACAGGCCTCTTTCTGCTGTCATTCAGAAAGTACTCTTTCAGGCTGAGACTTCCAGGTACTTCTACGCAAGTAGGCAAGGAAGCCTACAAAAGAGACTAGAGACTTCTACACTGGCAAGATGGGATTTCCCCTAACTCTTCCTACATTGGTTATACGTACTCTCTTTTCCAAGTTTTTTCTGGATGAAGTGTAGTGTCCCAGTCCATTGCACTCCAATGAAATGAGGTGGCATAAATCAGATATGAAAGAGGCTTTGAGGGTGCACATCAATAGAACAGCTGCTGCATGGGAGTCAGTTTCCTTTTGTCTCCTAAAAGCAGAGAGCGCCAAAATCTTAAGGTTTTCAGACTCACAAAAGACATGTCAGAGTGTATTTTTCTAGTCCTGGGGTAGGAAGTCCGGGGAACAGCCCATTCTCTTAGAGAAGCAGCTACCTATGCCACCTTGACCACTTGTATGCCCATTGAAGATATTTATAGAGTGGCAACTTGGTTGTTGCCCTCTGCCTTCATCAAAGATTACAGAATTGACACTCTTGCCTCTGCAGGTTCTACCTTTTGATAGGCAGGTACTGCAACAGGCTGTGTAGAGCAGGGGTGTTGAACTCATTTGTTATGAGGGCCAGATCTGACTTAAATGAGACCTTGTTGGGCTTGGCCATGTGTATCATAAAATGTAATGCCAGGTAGCGGATAAAGGACACAGACAATTAACAGAATTAAAGATTTTTTAAAACTTTAAATAAAACATGCTTAAAACACTAGCGCTCTTGCAATATTTTGTCTAACAGTCTGTGACAATTGACATTTCTTACACTAAATTATTGCATCAGAATGTCTCTGCTGTAGCAATCTTGAGTATTCACATAAATTATAGATTTGATTTATTGACATTCATTATAGAAATCTCGTGCTCAGTGCTCAGTGTTCTGAGCCTAGGACCAAGGGGGAAACGTGAAATGGCTGGGCATTGCAAGCTTTTGTACATAAGTTGCTCCATGTGCTGTTCAAGAACATGAGAAGGCATCCTGACACAGTCTGAGGAAGAACTACAACTTCCTACAAAGGAAATGTGCTGGGTGAACTTGGTTTGGACACACACTGTCAGCCTAATCCACCTCACTGGCTAGTTGTTATTCCTCCTCTAAAATAGTTCACATTGCTTTCTTACTGAGAAAGACTGGATCATGAGGGCATGAACATGGTGCAAAGGGGGAGGGAACCCAGGAGAGCCCTGGCATAAGGAGCCCAACAAAACACACACAGCATAGGGAACCCAACAGAATACACACACACTGTAGCAAGGCACACAAAAGCTCATACTTTTGGTGTAGTGGTTAAGTGTGCGGACTCTGATCTGGGAGAACTGGGTGGGATTCCCCACTCCTCCACTTGCACCTGCTGATGTGACCTTGGGTCAGTTACAAGCTCTGGCACAACTGTTCCTGAAAGAGCAGTTTGTGTCAGAGTTCTCTCAGCCCCACCTACCTCACAGGGTGTCTGTTGTGGGGAGGGGAAGGGAAAGGAGTTTGTAAGCCGCTCTTAGACTGCAAGTGAAGGGCGAGGTATAAATCCAAATCCAATCTCTTAATACCTTGAACAAAACTTGGTTGGTTTTAAAGGTTAAAGGTACCTGGTATTTCTGTCATGCGATGGAGGCAGCCTGGAAAAACAGACTCTCTCTCATTCCTTGCCTCCCTGCCTCGCTTCAGGGAGGAGCCTCAGCCAGTGGACATAAAGAAAGGCTTCCCTTTGTCTCCTGTATATATAATTGAGACAGCCTGGCCAGGAAGCGAGCTCTGGCTGAGAGGAGGAGGGGGAAAACCCTCAGCCAGTGCTTTACCAGACTCTCTCAGTTGCACAGGAAAGGCTTGCCTATTTATCTCTAGTCAGTTTATCGGACTGATGAAGTCAAGTTGAGAGAGGTTGAAGAGAAAATTTATCCTAAGCACACTGATAAATACTATCTGGTAGTTGACTTTTCCTTGAACTGTATCTATAATGAAAATACGAACAGTGGCTTACATCCTACAAGACTGGACTTTCCCAACACTTTGTTGTATCCACCATGATGTGAAACAACTATGATGTGAAACAACTATGATACATCCCTTCCTGTTGTTGTGGCACTAAACAAAGAAAGGGAGGTTGGACTTAAACAGTTTTCTTCTGTGTAGTGCAGAACAGCAAACAGACCATCCCAGAGAGACTCCTTTGTTTGCAGGGGGCAACGTTCATGTTTGCTTACAGTTCTTAGCAATCTAATGTAGTGGTTTCTGGAGTTCCTTTTTATAAATCATGCTGTGTATTTTATAATTTTCTGGAATACATCTTTTCCGTCTCTGATTAATTGTCTCTCAGAGTCCTCAGAAGTTAGCTTTTAGTGGACAAGCATCTAGCTAGCTTCAATATCTGGGAGGGTCTCCTCATCAACAAGGGAGTAAAGTTCATTTGTTATAAATTCTGTATTCCTGTACTCCTAGGGGCCATGTCAAGGGATCTTCAGGAACAGTATTGGGTGCAAGGTGGGAGGGGGAGAGAGTAGTAGAATTGGTGAAAATCATGCCAATGTGGAGGTGCCATTCCAGTGTCATAACTGCACTTTTAAATCTAATCCCATATTAAGTTGATGGTGTACATACTTGGTACTTCGTAGTGGACATACTACTTTTTCATGTCACATTGGTAGCTCAATAATATGTATGTTAATACATAATACAAATAATATTGTTAATACATAATGATGCAGTCTGTGTGAATTAATGGTTAAATATTTATTTTTTTAGGTAGATACAGTGAAACGCTTGTTGATCAAAAAGCTGCCTCCAGTTCTTGCTATCCAATTAAAAAGATTTGACTATGACTGGGAAAGGGAATGTGCAATCAAATTCAATGATTACTTTGAATTTCCCCGAGAGTTGGACATGGAACCTTATACCGTAGCAGGAGTAGCAAAGCTAGAAGGGGATGATGTAAATCCTGAAAATCAGCTGATACAGAATGAACAGTCTGAAAATGAGCATTCTGGAAGCACTAAATACAGATTAGTGGGCGTATTGGTGCACAGTGGTCAAGCCAGTGGTGGACATTATTACTCTTACATTATTCAGAGAAATGGTGGAGATGGTGAAAAAAACCGATGGTATAAATTTGATGATGGTGATGTAACAGAATGCAAAATGGATGATGATGAAGAGATGAAAAATCAGTGTTTTGGTGGCGAGTACATGGGGGAAGTATTTGATCATATGATGAAGCGCATGTCCTACAGACGTCAGAAGAGATGGTGGAATGCTTACATTCTTTTTTATGAACGTATGGACACAGTAGACAAAGACAATGAACTAATAAAATATATTTCAGAACTTACTATGACCACTAAACCCCACCAGATTAAAATGCCATCTGCCATTGAACGAAGTGTACGGAAACAAAATGTACAGTTCATGCACAACCGTATGCAGTACAGTCTAGAATATTTCCAGTTCATAAAGAAATTACTGACTTGTAACAGTGTCTACCTAAATCCTCCTCCAGGTCAGTATTCAAATATAAAAAATTCGACCACAGGAGTTAATCTAAGTATATGGCCTTTCACACATTTTGTGATTGGTTTACTTTCACATTTAAGTATACCTTGGCAATATTTTTTCTTTTGTTTTAAGTGTGAAAATATTTTCTGTCATGCAAAATGGGTCAAAAAGATCAGGCTATTGTTTCCCTGGTAATTAGAATTATAAATGTGCTTTACAGTTCTATATTTTAAGGTTTTTGCCTTTTGCTGGTAAACACAACAATAACCTAGAGATGCTGTTGTACAAACAATATGGAAGATGAATGCAATTAGATCTTACAGATCATATTTTCAAACAGTCAGCTCATCCGAATCTGTGTGGCCACTTAAATCTGGAGACTGGAGCTGTGAACAGACAACACAAGTCTTTCTGCAAACCTGAAAAACGCCCCAGGTTTGCAGAAAAATCTGAAATCTTAAAGCAGCACGCATGAGCATTGAGAGCTTAAAAACCCACAAAATGATAAAAGGAGTGCCTCATGTCTAGTCCCTCAGTGGCTGTTGCTTGACCAACCACAACAGTTTTGTTGGCATTCCACCCAGCTTGGTTTCTGTCAGTTAAAGGCAGGGAGGTTGTTTTGGCCTTTGAAGGAGGATTTAAGTGGCCCAGCTTGGCACCAACTGCTGTGTGATTCACTGCCACCTGATGTGTGTGACTCACTCAGACCTAGCTGCTTGCTACTGTTCAACAGCAGCCACCCTATGAAAACCAGTGTGGCGTAGTGGTTACAGTTTCAGAGTACAATATGGGAGATTCAGATTTGAATCTCTGTTTTGTCATGGAAGCTCACTGGATGATCTTGGACAATTCTCAACCTAATGTACTTCACAGGGCTGCTCTGAGGATCAAATAGAGTAGGGGAGAATGCTGTAAGCTGCTTCCATTATGGAGTAGGGCATGGTATAGGTGAAGTAAATTAAATACAGCTGAAGATGGACAGTTAGGTGGGATAGTGAGAAGTGAAGGAAGCAAGGAAAGGAGAGGATATGGGGGCTGCTGGGAGGAGGGAAAAAGGAAATAGTGTGGAAAAGATGATACAGTGGAAAATGAGGTGCCCATTGCAACTCTTGCAGGTTCCCCACTTTGTAATTGACCCTGGCCTGGCCTGGCCTGGCAACTGGCCCCATGCAGTTGGGCCACAGTTTTCTGGGTAGAGGCTGCCAGGAGTAGGAAAGGAGCGAAAATCGATGATATGGGGTCATATAAAGTTAGGTTGGTGGGTGGGTAGGAAGGAAGGAGAAAAGGAGGCAGGTAAATGGGAGAGGTTATGGGGGCTTTCAGGGAAAGGAAATAGGAAATAGGGGAGAAAATGAGATGACCCCTTCCCCCACAAGTCCTTGGAAGTTCCCACTTATATAGATCTAAACTTGACCTTGTTAGTCAGTAATGCTAAGAAATTCTGAAAGGGCTGGGTTGTCTTAATTTTAATTAAATTTTAATATATTAGAATTTAATCCAAGAATCAGACTGCGTTATCAGGCTTCAGCAAGCAAGAATAATTTGTTATAATGATGTGATAGAAATGTCACAATGCCTTATGTTCCATTTTTCTTTAGGACAAGATCATCTATTGCCTGAAGCGGAGGAAATAACCATGATTAGTGTTCAGCTTGCTGCTAGATTTCTCTTCACCACAGGATTTCATACAAAGAAAATAGTTCGTGGTCCTGCCAGTGATTGGTATATGGCTTTAAGAATAATTCTACAGCAGTATTAAAAAGTTTGTAGAGTAGTGTTTATATATGTTGTAGAATGTAATCTAAGAACTGGAAATGCAGAAGATAAATTTAGATATTGACATAGTTGATGCTAATCAGGGTTCACTATGAATCAGGGTTTGATGTTGATTATCTGCTCTGATTAATACTGGCACTGATATGATACTATGGGGTGGTACTGTGGTATGGCACTGACCTGATACTGTGGTTAACATAAAACCTATAGTGGCGAGATTGGGGAGGAAACATAGGATCCCATATCCTGCTCACCTAACCAAGGTTAAACAATTGTCTTTTTCTGTTACTTCAGGTTTTTTTCCCTGGGCCCATTTGGAGGAGGGCGGCATAAATGTTTCAAATCAATTGTGTGTGTGTGCATGCGCACAACACATGATACCATATGAAAGCTGCAGTTGCATATGTGCTTACATTGGAGTAATTGTCACTGAACACAGTGGCTTGTAATTACAAGTAAATAGTTGCACTGTGAATAGCTCAGAAGAGGTTCCCCTATAGGAACGAATAGTCTGTTTAAATGGTATGCTGCTTAACACAGTGCTATAATTGAGCTGTCAGCCTAAATATGTAAGAGTCTGTCTTCTTGAAAATGTAGTGATGCTGTTCATTTAATATTTCTGTTTCAGGTATGATGCTTTGTGCATACTCCTTCGTCACAGCAAGAATGTACGTTTTTGGTTTGCACACAATGTCCTTTTCAATGTTTCAAATCGCTTCTCTGAATACCTTTTGGAATGCCCTAGTGCAGAAGTGAGAGGGGCTTTTGCAAAACTTATAGTATTTATTGCACATTTTTCATTACAAGATGGGCCATGTCCTTCACCTTTTGCGTCACCTGGACCTTCTAGTCAGGTATGCTTAGTTCTACAACCAGAATAAAACATGAAAGTAATATTGGAAATTGTCAGTATATATTAGAACCACCATAATCCCTTTATGATAGAAAGTATCTTAGTCTTAAAGAAAATGTCACTTTAAGGAATTTACTGATTTTATGTGGTATGGTATTTGTTACATTTCTTGAAGGTGATTATTTGACTTCTCTAAGTCTCATATCAAATACTTAGGTTAGGGAAGTCAAAGGCAGCAAATAAAGCTTAACATATCACTCCATTACACCACATGCTGTAAACACTGAATAGTTCAGCCACAGAAGGAGGGGGACTGGATGTCATCACTTGGACGTAATTAACGATTAAGCAGGTTTCATTACATTCTGTTTGCAAGCATGTGTGTCTCAAGCATAGTTTTTCATCTAAAAGAGCAATGTTAACTTGCCTTCCAGTATATATATGTTCATATGTGTTCAGTCGCTGGAACCACTTAAAATTATTATGCCTTTTTTGATTTGTAGGCCTATGACAACTTAAGCTTGAGTGATCACTTGCTGAGAGCAGTACTGAATCTTCTTAGAAGGGAAGTGTCTGAGCATGGGCGCCATTTGCAACAATATTTCAATCTGTTTGTGATGTATGCCAATTTAGGTAATGTGCTGTCGTTCATCTTTAAAAAGTCTTCACACATTAATCTTAGTGTTCATATAACTGCATTTGCTTGTAGTCTTGTTGTTTAAGCCGTACCTCTTTGCCTTGCCTTTGTTCATATTACCTAAATACATATAAGTTTTTGTGGCAAATCTTCTATATAGTACCCTAAATTTAATGATGCTGTACAAATTGTTATTTAAAGCAGTGGTTTCAAATTCTGAGGAGCCCCAGGGTTTGTTGAAACAGTGATAAAAGCTGTAATGGTACATTAGCTTCCTTGAAAGACAGTTTCCCAGTGTCTGTCAAATACACATATACTGGGGAGTTTTAGATGTCTTAGGGTGCACATTCAGCATATAGAAGGCAGTGATGAACTCTAAAAGTCTGTCCTTTCTCCTCAGAAGTAATAACAGTACTCAGGGATACTGTGGAAAGGATTCTCTCTGCATGTGAAATCCGTTCAGATGAGTCAGGCATTTTAGGTAGTGATGCAAAGCACAAGAAAGAAGCATGGAAAAGCTCCCAGAGATTATTTTTAAAAGTTCAAGGGAACTTTACAGTCCCAAGCCTGGGGGTGCTGCTGAGAGAAGCACCTCAGCCTTGAGTGCAAGGAGCTGTGCATGGCAGTAACTGTGTGTGCCCAAGCTTGAGGAAGCTTCTAGACCCAGCAGCCGAAGCTCCCATCACATACTCTCTCCTCCCATCCTTGTGACTGTTAATTGGCCCACTCCTAATCCGTCTATAGTCACATAGGCTAGAGGAGTGTTTACAGAGGGGATATGAGGTTCTAAGATTTAGCTCAGCAGGTTGGCTGGTTTCTCTGCTGGGTCAAACAAACTCAAGGATGGCATGGATCCGTTGTTCCCAAGGCTCAAGAACTTCCTTAAATTACATTTGTTGGGTTCACTTTTACATACTGCAGCCCCATGGAACCTTAGGAATCTGGATCTTCTGCACAGCTCTGCCTGCGTTACAATTAGGACATAGAAAGTGGAGAACAACTTTTGATTTTCATTGGATTGGCTTAACAGTTCAACAAAAGGTTTTTTCTTTTCAACCATGCAGATTTTGACACACAAAAATGAAACTAATGGAAATGTGACTCAGATTTAGAAGAGCTGACTTAGGGAGAGTTAAAGTTGGCTATGCTAAACACATTTTGTGAACATAACCCTGACCTGGATAGCCCAGGCAAGCCTGATCTCGGAAGCTAAGCAGGGCTGACCCTGACAAGTATTTGGATGGGAGAGCTCCAAAGAATAGCAGTGCCAGGAGGCAGAGGCAGGCTATCAAGCCACTTCTCAGAACGTTTCCCATGCCCCAGTAGGAGTCTCCAGAGGTCGCTATGACTTCCAGGCATGGACGCTCGCACACAAATGCAAAAATACCAAAAAAGAAAAACAAATTTTGTGAACATATTCTAACGTTTGTCAAATCAGAAATGTATTAAGTAGTTTTTACTGAGTCCAGCTGAATTTTTGAGAGTAGCATGAAATGCTCATTGATGGATTTCCCAAATGGAAAAAAAAGTCTGAAGTATGGTTGGAGAAGTAAAAAGTGAGGGTCCTAAACACTGATTTATTTCATAAAATATACTTTATTACATCTGCTAAAAAGTCAAATGCTTCAATAATTATGTATTCGGTGAAAGTTAAAACAGTGAGTCTAACAAGTTAACATGTATCTAAGCTATTACAGTTTAATTACTTTCCCCCCTCTTTCCATGTTTCCTTGTAGGTGTAGCAGAAAAAACACAGCTTTTGAAACTAAATGTACCTGCAACATTTATGCTTGTGGCTCTGGATGAAGGTCCTGGTCCTCCAATCAAATACCAATATGCTGAACTGGGCAAATTGTACACTGTTGTGTCCCAGCTAATCCGCTGTTGCAATGTGTCATCACGAATGCAGTCTTCTATAAATGGTACAGTTAACTTTAAAGTTTATCAATAGACAATACAAGAGGGGACCCACAACAAAATGTTGCATAAGGTGTTGTGTTTCAGTTTGCAAACATACAAAACACCTCTTTCTATTCCCACAATCTGAGGCTACACTCAGCAATAAGGGACAGTTCCCAGTTTCAGAAAATAGTCCTGGAACTTCCCACCACAGTTGCCTATCCGGCCTCTAGAACAGTGGTTCTCAACCTGTGGGTCGCGACCCCTTTTGGGGGTTGAACGACCCTTTCACAGGGGTCGCCTAAGACCATCGGAAAACACAAATTTTCGATGGTCTTATGATAGCAACGAAAATAATTTTATGGTTGGGGGTCACCACAACATGAGGAACTGTATTAAAGGGTTGTGGCATTAGGAAGGTTGAGAACCACTGCTCTAGAATACAGTGAAAGAGGGGGGCGAAATGGGAAAGAAATTGAAAGAAAAGGAAAGAAACAGATGGAAAGAAGGGGGGGAAGCAAATAGATGGGGAGAGAGTAAGGAATAAAGCCGTCTGGGTCTGCCCAATCCTTCCCTTCCCACCCAAGCCAGCCAGCAGCCTCCCCCCCCCCAACAGATCCTGCATGCAGCCTGGGCAACCCCGGGTCCTGTCACTGCCACTACCCTCCCTAATCCTTCCCTCCCCACCCAGGCCAGACAGCAGCCTTCCCCCCCCCCAAGAGATCCTGCACACAGCCTGGGCAACTCCTGGCGCACCACTGCCGCTACCCTCCCCCATCTTTCCTTTCCTACCGAGGCCAGCCAGTGGCAATAGCGGGGAGCCCTGTCTTGCTCCCAGCTGCTGGGCCTGCCGAGGCTTTCCAACTCCGGCAGTGGCAGGGGGCCCTGTCTGGCTGCTAGCCACTGGGCCCACCAAAGCTTCTCCCCCCCCCCAACAGTGGTAACAGCAGGAAGCCCTGTCTGGCTCCCAGCCACCAGGCCTGCTCCCCCCCAGCAGCAATGGCGCGGACCGCTATCTGGCTCCCAGCTGCTGGGCTACCGAGGTGTTTCCCCCTGGACGGTTTGTGCAGCAGTGAGTCCTTGCGGCTCCAATGGCTCTTCCCGGTGGTCATAGCGGCAGCACAGGCAGCGGTGCGGCTTCCCTTGGGTGGATCAGTAACTCTGCCCACGCATAGAGAATGCCGTTTTACTTTTGGGGGGATTTAAGTATTCCCCGTATATTTTTTAAATGTCAGATTTTTGTGCACACCTGGGGAGTGCCCCAAGTGTGCAGGAATTTCTGTTGAGCCTCCATGTGCCCCTGATCTCCAGAGATAAGTATCTGCATGCACAGGGACCCTTGGCTATTAGATATATAGATTAGTGATGAGAAGAATGCTGTAATTTGTTTGTCTGTTGTCTATTATATCACCTTGTTTATACCAAAGGACCAACTGTCATAGGAGGAACAGTAAGGAAAAATTGTAAATACAAACTGTGATCTTAGTTCTGTTACTTTGAAATTGTAACTCTTTCAAGACATCATGCTAAATTGCTAGTTCTGGCCATAGTTGTTCTCAGCAGTGCTACTCATTTTGGGAGATGGCAGTATTCAGCCACTCACTGTTTAGAACCAAAGGAGGAAGCATGTCTGAAACCAGATCATATGGGGTCTAAAATATGTGGGGATGCAGCTCATTTTTTAGTTTATTTTTATTTGTTTACATTATTTATAGTCCGCCTTTCTCACAGGGATTTGGCAAATTACACACAGTGAGCTAGTGCAGTCAACAAAATGGGACATTCAATAGCCAGTGCCAGTAGGATTTTAGAAGTCTGGAACCACCAGAAAGAACTGAAGCTTAGCATAAGTATTCACATGACATATGAAGCTGTACAGAATTACATAAATAAGATCCTACCTACAATAAGCTATACACAGCAGTATTGAGTGGGTTCCTAATCACTTATCCAGGCAAGTTTGTATAGTGCAACCCTATTACCTGAGCAGAAAAGCCCTCTTGAATAGTTCAGTTTTACATAGTTTGCAGAAAGCTAAGAGAGTGGGAGCTTTCCTGACCTCAGGCCAGACATTCCACAAAACGGGAGCCACAATGGAAAAATGCACATATAAAGGCAGTTGGTGACTTTGCCCATTTGTAGGTTGGCACCTGTTGAAGACCTGCTGACTTGAGCAAACTTGTCGTAACGAAACAGAGAGAGAGAGGCAGTCCCACAATTAAGAGGGCCCAAGGCCATGAAGAGCTTTATATGTGATAGCTAATATTTTAAATTGAGCCTGGTAACAGATGGGCAGCCAATGGAGTGTCTGCAAAACAAGAGTAATATGCATGCTCCATCTAGCTCCCGTTAATAGCTGAGCTACAGCATTCTGGAACAGTTCATGTTTTTGAGTTGATTTTGAACAGAGACCAATCTACAGTGTGCTACAGTGGTCTAGTCTTGATGTTACTGTGGCATCAATCTAGGTGGCCAGATCAGCATGGTGTGATGGTTAAAGTGTAGGACTAAGATCTGGGAAACCCAGGTTCAAATCCCCACTCTTCCATGAAAGCTTGGGCCAGTCACTGTCAGTCTAACCTACCTCACAGGGGGGTTGTGAGGATAAAACAGTGGCAACGAGAATGATGAAAGCCGCTTTGGGTCCTCATTAGGGAGAAAGGCAGGATATAAATAAAGTAAATAAAAGTAAGGGGCCATTTTACAGGCTAGGCTGAGTTTGTAGAAAGCTTTTTGCAGCTGCATTAACTTGCCTCTCCAGTAATAAAGCTGGATCCAGTATGACTCCAGGGCTTTTAACTGAGTCAATAAGGGTCAGTTGAACTCCATCAAAAGTGGGGGAACAGTGCCCTTCAAGACCTTCTCCTTCCCAACCAGCATTACCTCTGTCTTTTCAGGATTTAGTTTCAATTTGTTCGCTTTTATCCAGTTAACCATCATGGCCAGGCAGCACTTCACGGTCTCTACTGCGTCACCAGGAGATCTGGATAAGGATATATACTGCTGAATATTGTCCACATATCGATAACAGCCAATCCCAAAGCTAAAAATGGTTTTTCCCAAGGGTTTTACATAGAGATTGAAGAGCACAGGGGATAGAACTGTGCCCTGTGGAACCCCACAAGATCGTTCCCACACCATTGACAACTGGTTTCCAGTTGCCTCTTCTGCCATATGTATGTATATGTATGAACACACAAACACAGAGATTTTTATAGATATATGGATAGACTGGTAGATAATTCCCCTGCTTGTAGATCACCATTGGCTGCTCTAAAATGCCCCTTGAACTTTCCAAGTAGATTTTGGAAGGGTGAAGGAGCACAGACTTGCTACATGCATGCAACTTTGAATATTAGAAATACTTACCCTGGTCTGAAGACTGTTTCTCCAGTAAATATATGTGAGTTATTGGAGCTCAGTACTTTATAACTTGTCTTTTGCTTTGAAAGATCATTCTGTTAATTGCTATACAATGAACACATTCCACATTTTGGCAGTGCTAGTAGCAAAGAGGCAGAAAGGGCTAGCTTTCAGTCTTTCAAGTTTCCTTATATATTTAATGTACCATAAGAATTTTCCATGAAGCAATCCAGAAGATATTATTGATGGATTTATGGTACTCTATAGACTTTTGCAGTTCAAAGCTAATAGTAAATAAATGTTTCTTCTTAGGTAATCCTCCACTTAGCAACCCCTATGGTGATCCTAATTTATCACAACCAATTATGGCACTACAGCAGAATGTGGCAGACATTTTGTTTGTGCGAACTAGTTACGTGAAAAAAATAATTGAAGACTGCAGTAACTCAGAAGAGACCATCAAACTACTTCGCTTCTGCTGCTGGGAGAATCCTCAGTTCTCATCTACAGTCCTCAGTGAATTACTTTGGCAGGTAAATATGCATGAAGAATGAAAAGGCAAAGTGTATTTGTTACAGTGCATTGTATACAGAGAGGTCACTTAAATGATATCCTACTCAAGAATGGGAAACCATCTAAGTTTCCATCTAGTAATCTTGAATGTCAGCCTAAGGGTTTATTCACTTTGAGTTTAGAATCCTGTTGAAGGAGATTAACTCTAGCAACTTCTGGTACAATTTACAGTGGCTGGAGCAGCGCACAGACCTGGCTTTATTTTCCTCTTCCCTTGTCCTGTGCTGAGGAAAACGGCTAATGCTGCTACACAGTCTGTTGTTCTCAGGTCTGACAGCTGCAGCAGATAGAGTTTGAAATTAGTTCTTGACTGTGTTGATGAGAAACAACTTCAGGTATAAGTGTAAATTAGCACGCTTCATACTAGATTGTCAAAAAAGTAAATAATGCCTGAACAAACAATATTAAAACTAGCAATTTAGTATATGTGCTGCCGAAGTGAGCACTATTAAAACTAGCATAATGTGAGGATTACTTTTATTTACAGTTAATGATTAATGATTACTGTTCCATACAGTATCCTGTTGGCTGTAATCCTGATTTAAGAAGGAAAGATACCTTAAAGCTGTTCAAAGTTACTGTAAAAACAATTATGTTCCCATGCAGTTATAAAGCATTACTTACCAAACTCAGAGTTTGTGGCCTATGACATCCCTTCTTTACTGCATTTACTACTTGCAAATAGTCTTAGCTTTAACCCCTCTATGGGTCAAACTAGATCTTTGGGATCTTCTTCGTGGTCTCTGTGCATCACATCCATGGGATTATGCGCCTGCACTGATCCGAATCGGTGGTATGCAAAGCTCACAAAGGGATTTTTGCGCCTCTCTCCCAGGCATGCGCGGGAACCCCACTGCACATGCCTAAGGAGGAGGGGTGCGGACATCCCGCCAGTTCTTTTCTGACCTCCGTGCTGTTAACAGCTCGTTTTCTGCTGGTCGGTGAAGAAGCGTTTTTTCCTCTCACGAGGAATTAATCAAATAGTACTTTTTTCGCTTACAGCGTTTATTTTATTTTGTTCTTTAGAAATATATATATAAAAGGATTTTTCGTTGAGGGTTACCGCTGCCTCAGACGGCTCCCCCCCCCCCCGAGGTAAAATTTCACTTCATCGAAGGGCTTTTTTCTTTTGGCTAAAAGAGGGGGCTGTTTCAAACTGTGTGTTGGCTGTGGCAGCGAACTTGCCCCTCGTGATGGCCACACACTCTGCATTATTTGCCTTGGGGAGACTCATCGCCCAGACGCGTGCCGCCATTGTGCGAAGTTCTCGAACCAGACTCAGAAGAACAGGGCTGCGAGGCTTTGAGTAGCGCTTTGGGAATCGGCATTGACCCCCGTGCCTGTGGGACATATGTCAGCCAAGACTCCTTCAATCTCCTAACCAACGACGACCATGTCAACATCGGGAGGTATCTCGGCACCGAATCTCCCACACCATGCAAAGTCAGCATCGGACAGGGGACAGTCTTCTAAGCGCTTGGCGTCAAATGAGGCCTCTTCTGCCTCTACACCGGCCAGAAAGGAGAAAAAAGAGAAGCACGAGAAAGCTAAGTCTTCTCTCACCGGCACTGTGCATAAGTCTCAGAATCTGAGTGGCGAGAAAGTGCAATCGGGCTCTGCATTACCCCCTCTTCAGCGGGTGCAACCTGACGTCGTTGATACTCCAGTACCAGAGCTGCCTACGATTGAGTTATTGGACTCACCCATCCGGCACCTGAAACACACACACACACCGATATCGGAGGCTTCTGACAACTCCAGACCAATTTCAGCCTCACTGCTTGAAGTCGAGAAAATGGTCCCCCATCGGCCCCGTAGGGATCATTCCCAGTCACTGATTTCCTGGGAAAGTGATCGGTCAGCACCGGGCTCTCGACACTGTCAATCCCGATCGCCCAGACACGAGAAGTATCAATATCGCCCTGAGGAGTGACCAGAGTACCATCATTCCAGGCCCATGCTCTTGTACTCGCCTAGATGGGAATTGAGACCGCACTCCCCAACCTACTTTGACCCACCTGTACCGTGGAACTGTAGGGGACACATGCCTTGTTGGTTCACATCATATCCGATGTCAGTATCGATGCCATGGCTGGCGCCTAGGCCACAGTTGGACTGGGATCGTGGATCACATCGTTGACACTCTCCCCACCATAAATCTAAGCCTTCCGCATCGCAATCCAAAGGCCTTGTCACCCACCCTCTCCGTTTCGCCCCTGCTTTACCACCGAAGGTCACTCTGGTACCGGATATCCTTGCATCACCGGTATCGCCTTCCAGATCCTCAGTCTCCGATACCGGCACCAATGATTCGGAACACCACACATCGCTTGAGGATCCTTTATCAAAGCCTATGGTGTCAGACAATCTACCGATCTCTCCTTCGGAGGATCTTTCTTCATAAGGAGATTTGGTCAAGAGGATGGCACATTCTCTGGGTCTATTGATCGTCCAACCCTAACCCTCGGTGTCGGACGCTGTCTTCGATGTCATGCAGATCGATACCTCCATGTCGATTGCTCTCCCGATGTCAACCGTCCTCTTACAGGCAGCTAAGGCCCCGTGGGACAAGCCTTCCTCTGCTCCAGTGTCATCCAGACATCTGGATCATATGCATCGGGTCCAAGAGACGGAGGCTGAATTCCTCCATATCCACCCCAAGCCCAACTCCATGGTCGTGTTGTCTGCCTCAAAGAGTAAATGTACCCTTGCTACCCCTTATGATAAGGAGAGCAAGAAGTTAGATTACATTGGTCGTCATTTTTACTCGGCGGGAGCCCTCAGCATTAAGACATCTAACTATGTCACGCACATGGGCCGTTACCAGTACTCGTTCTGGGAGCACTTTACCAACCTTTTGTCCTTGGTATTCCTGGCTGAGAACCACCATGCTCCCTGCTGACACCAGGGCGTACATAGAGGACTTACCTTTTGATGGCCTAGGTCTCTTTCATGCGTCCACTGATTCGACGCTCCAGGACATGGATAAGAGCATTAAGGTCTCAAGGTCACTGGGGGTCTCTGCCCCCTCTAAGCCCTTTCATCCTCGCTCTTGGTCTCGTTACGGCTCCAGACATCAATACACTAAGCCGTTGCTGGATGAGGGCTACAGGCCACGTTGGTCCCCGTCTGCAGACAGACAGCAGTACCAGGCCAGACAAAGATACGGCTCTGGACAGCAACTTGTCAGACCGAAACAACCCAAACCCGGCAAGTAGGGCCTTTGACTTCCGCCTGTCTACCTCTTCCGACCCTACCCGCCTCCATCCCTGTTTGCAGGCCTGGGCCACCATTACGTTGGACCAATGGGTCCCTTCCATCCTAGCCAAGGGCTATTCCATCGAATTCATGGAACTCCCACCTCTTCCTGTAGTCGTCACCACTCCCCCATCGTCATTTCTCCTCAAAGATGTCGCCACACTTCTGTCAAAGGGTGCTATAGAACCCGTGCCTCTAGATCACCAGGGACTCGGTTTTTATTCCCAGTACTTCGTGGTTCCTAAAAGGGACGATGGGCAGAGGTCGATCTTAGATCTTTGCGGCCTCAATGCCTATATACAGTACCAAAGATTCAAAATGACATCCCTACCAGTCATTCTGCCTCTCCCAGGGATGTTGGATGGCTACCCTTGACCTCAAGGATGCCTATTTCCACTTAACTGTCCCCCGCCCATCACGAATACCTCCGATTTGCGATAGGAGACAGCCACTACCAATACAGGAGTATACTGTTTGGCCTCAGCACGGCCCTGCAGGTCTTTACCAAGACGGTGGTGGTGGTTGTGCCACATCTCCGCCTCTGTGGCCTGACGATGTTCCCGTAGCTTAGATGCCTGGCTTCTGGTTGCCCCTTCCAGGGACCTTCTGGGCCTAATGGTGGCTACAACTGCAGTCCTTCGCTTTGCAAAGCTGCAAATGCGACCACTCCAGCTTTGGTTTATTCGGCACTTCAAGCCCCTACGAATGTCCCAATCAGTTCGTCTTTCCCCGCCACAGGAGGCGCGCGACTCCCTCCTATGGTGGACGCAGTCAGACAACCTGACGGAGGAGATCCCTTTCCATCCTCTCACTCCTACTCTCACCCTCACAACCGAAGCCTCGCTGTGGGGCTGGGGAGCCCACTTCAATGGCCTCTCCGTAGGTCACAGGTGGGATGTTGTGACCTCAAGGAAACACATAAACTTTCTGGAACTTTTGGCAATCAAACTGGCCTGTCAATGTTTCCAGCCTCTTCTCACAGGACAATGCGTAACTGTCTTAACCGACAATACGGCGGCCCTCAGTTACATCAACAGGCAAGGGGGAACGGTCTCCCACAGTCCCTGACTCCTGGCTCTAGACCTTTGGGCCTGGTGCATGCCTCTGCACATCTTTCCCATTGCCTCACATATTGCTGGCAAGGCCAATGTGCATGCGGATCTGCTAAGCAGGGGTCTCTCTCAGCGTCACGACTGGGAGCTGAACTGGACCTACCTACGTCCCGTGTTTCAAAGGTTGGGTACGCCTCACATCGACGTCTTCGCCACCAGGTGCAACTCGAAGTGCAACCTGTTTTGCTGCAGAGCGGCTCAGGATCCCAAGGCTTTGGGAGACGGACTCCTGTACCCATGGAACAACAACTTCCTATATATGTTCTCGCCTCTGCTGCTGAGGATCGTCCAAAAACTCATGAGGGTCCATTCGAGGTGCATCCTGATCGCCCCCTGGTGGCCGAGGCAACCTTGGTTTGCCAATCTCCTCTCGCTATCCAAGGCACACCATGCCCTCCCACCAGGTTCCAGATCTGCTCCTGGCAGAGGGAGGAGCTCTGTTACTTCACGAAGTATACAAGCTCAAGCTAACAGCTTATCTCGTGGACACTTAACATTCTCAGACAGAATCACCACTGTGCTACTCAATGCCAGGAAAGATTCTACGCGACGTTCCTACAGTGGGAAGTGGGGTCGCTTCTTGGCCTCCATACAGCCCTCTGACATCCCCCCAGCTTCTGTTGGGATTGACCAGGTCTTAGACTTTCTGCTCTCACTGGCAGAGAAGGGCCTCTCGCACTCCTCAATCAGGGTGTATTTGTTGGCAATTTCTGCCTGCCATCCGGGCTTTTCCGTTTTTTCTCACCCGGTCTCAAAGAGATTTATGAAGGGTCTCCTCCACTTGTATCCACCAATCCGTTCACCGGTACCCTTGTGGGATTTACCGCTGGTGCTCCACCATCTCATGGGGTGGCCCTTTGAGCCCATGGCGACTTGTGAGCTAAAGCATGCAGCATGGAAACTGCCTTTCTCGTCGCCATCACCTCGGCCATGAGGGTGGGCGAACTCGTGGCCCTGCGTCATGACCCACCCTTCCTTGTTTTCCTACCGGACGGGGTGAGACTGATGCCTGACATATCTTTTCTAAGGTGGTCTCCGAATTTCACCTAACTTTGGAGATCTTATTGCCTAATTTCTTCCCTAACCTGGAAGATGGACAACAGCGTCTCCTCCACACTCTAGATGTTAAGAGAGCGCTGCTTTTTTACCTAAATAGGACACGTTCAAGTAGGAGGGACAATCATTTATTCGTCTCCTACTCCAGTCACTCCGCAGGGCTAAAGATCTCAGCACAACATCTATCCAAATGGATTGTCAAGACTATTAAGCTGTGCTACCTGCTGGCTAAGCACCCATTACCTTTGCCTGTGTGAGCACATTCCACAAGGATGCGTGGCTACATCCACTGTCTTCTTGAGGGGTGCTTCCCTGTCGGCAATCTGTGGGGCTGCGACATGGTCTACTCCGAACACCTTCATCAAGCACTATGCTGTTGATGTTCGTGAGTGCCACAGAGTGGACCTTGGTCATCTAGTCCTTTCATTGGCAGAGCATTGAATTTGCGACAGCTCCCACCTCCAGGTGAGCCACTGCTTTTCAATCTCCCATGGGTGTGATGCACAGAGACCACAAAGAAGATAAACAAGTTGCTTACCTATAACTGATGATCTTCGAGTGGTCATCTGTGTGGTCACACCACCCGCCCAACCTTCCCCACTGCTGTCGCTTCAGTACTTTTCTTCTGTTATTGACATGATAGTGGTCAGAAGGGACTGGCGGGATGTCCGCGCCCCTCCTCCTTGGGCATGCGCAGTGGGGTTCCCGTGCATGCCTGGGAGAGAGGCGCGAAAATCCGTTTGTGAGCTTTGCATACCACCGATTCGGATCAGCGCAGGCACATAATCCCCTGGGTGTGACTGCACAGATGACCACTTGAAGATCATCAGTTACAGGTAAGCAACCTGTTTTGTTTTTGTTTTTTACGATTTGTGTCTCTGTTCTCTAGACAGAATATTCCACATGAGCAGGAAAAATGGGAAGATAACCCCCCCCCATCATTGTTTTGGTGTGGGAAAATGGATTGAGGGGAAGGCAGGAGCTTTTCCTCCCCCTCTACACCCCAGCACTGCTGTTTAGAGCCCATTTGGGCACTCCTTTATTTTTAAAAAGTCATTCTGTGCAGCTGCTTTGTGCCTGTCAGGAACCTGGTTGGGTGTGGGGAAACTAGACCCAGCTCTTTAAATACCCTGTATAATTTGGCCCTATATTATACCTTATCACAACTTTTATGTCTTCCTCATGCTTCACTCCTTTTTTCAGGTTGCTTATTCTTACACATATGAACTTCGGCCTTATTTAGATCTGCTTCTGCAAATCTTGTTAATTGAGGACTCTTGGCAAACACACAGGTTAGCATTTGTATTTTTGTGTTTGGTTTTTTTCCTTTCAGAATTCGGGATGTGTGAGGGAACCTTTGTGTTTTACTTTAAGGGCAAATAAATTTTACTCGTGTTCTGGAATTGGCCAACAAAACCTTAAACAGTATCCAAAATAGCTATAATGAAAACATGTATGTTATAAACAAAGGGTAATAATGATTTTTCTCTAACATCCACACACACCTTAGTATGAACTTTTTACCATTCACAGACTTTGTTTGACTTGCGCAAGTGCAATTTTGACCCAATCCTCCTTGCTGCAGGCCCTTGTGCCGCACGACATATTGCTCTGGGGAATCCTTCAGCCCTC
>NW_015170893.1:164503-168695 GCF_001447785.1 Gekko japonicus | reverse complement strand
AAAAAATGTTTGCTGGGGAACAGTGGTAAAAATTTCTATGCTCTCTTATCCTATTAATTTGTTTCAGCTTTTAAATAACTGATTAGAACAATAACAGTCAGTGAAAATTATCAGTAATAAAGGAAGAGTAAAGGAGATAAAGTCTATAAAACTGAGGGTGAAGAGAAACTTGAGGGGTGTGGACTAAAATAGGACAGATAAGCAGTTTAACTGAGGTAAAGTGCAGTTTAATAGTATCTCATACTGATTCGAAATCATGTTTCAGTATTTTAAAATTAGACTTGCCTTGTTAACAGAGCTAGGCCACAATCCTATACGCTGAGAAGTAAGCCCCGCTTGAACATGTTGCTTTATACAAGCATATGTAGCATGGCAGAATCAGGATGTTATAAATAAAACTTTAAAAGATTTACAGCCCAGTCCTGTGCTTGTCTATTTAAGAGTAAATTCCTTTGGGACTTGCTCCCAGTGAAATGTATATAGGATTGTAACCTAATGATTTCTAAAACACTGCCACAGACTGAGGAGATGAATCATAATATTCCTTTTGTGTTTATGTTGGCTACCAAGAATTTTCTCAGCCAAGACATGCTTGTACTGTGGAGCAGCTGAATCATACTGGAGCAAATAAAGCTGTTTTGCAGGAATAGTGACGAGTCAGATGTCCTCTTGCTCTTTTTGGAAGAGAAAGATTATTCCCAGATTTTCTTTAAGCCTTGTTAGATTTGGGGGTTTAAAATCTGTAATGTACTTGTGCTGCTATCAGCTTTGCTATGCTGAAAGCATGGGAAATTTGCAAACCTAAACACTCTTAGTAGGAGTTCACTGAGTGAGTAAATATACTGGATGAAGTAGATAGAGAAATCTTTTTCAGGAAAAAAGTATTAAAAGATTTGGGTACATGTAATGTGGGAAAATAAACTGCACTGTTTTATTTATGTGGGCTTTTAATTTTTTCACTCTATTTTGAATTCATTAATTGCAAATAGAAATTGTGACTTCAGCATATTGATTATTAAAACTGCTGTGGACAACTTGCTGTATTTTTGTCAAATAAAAAAATTGCTGCAGAAAAATGAGTACTTCCGCCTGAAGTGATCCTAGGTGATTTGACCCTTAACCTAAATTCTTGTTGTCTTGCATGTGTTCTCTTAAGTTCTGTAACACAATAAATGCCTATTATATCTCTGTAATTAGAATCATAGAGCTGGAAGGGATCTCCAGGGCACAATGCAGGAAATTCACAAATACCTCACCCCCTCACCCCCAGTTACCCCATTTCATGCCCAGAAGATGGCAAAAAAACCCTCCAGGATCCCCTGCCAAACTGGCCTGGAGAAAAATTGCTTCCTCATCCCAAAGTGGCAATCAGCATTTCCTTGGGCGTGTAAGAAATTGAACATTTAGTGCCTGGACTTGTTTCAGTGTATCCACACCTAGAGGAAGACTAGTCTTCTTTTGCATCATTTTACCGTACTTTTTCCCTAATGGGGACCCAATGTGGCTTACATCATTCTCCCTTAGTTTATTTGTATCCTCACAAAACCCCTGTGAGATAGGTTAGGCCGAGAGAGAGTGATTAGCCCTAGGTCACCCAGCAAATTGCATGGCAGAATGAGGGTTTGAACATGGATCTCCCAGATTGTGATCTAATCACTATACCAAACTGGCACTTTCACCTATCAATTTTAGATTCACATCTGAAAGAAACTTGTATGTATACACCTTCTGTTGGTGGAGAATTATTTTGGAATTTAATCTAGTTTTTTTAGGAAAACAACCTTTTACCACTTGGACTTTATGTCATTTTAACTCCTTGTATAACATATAGTAAATAAATTCAGATGGGTAGCCATATCTGATAAAGTATGCATGCACACGAAAGCTTATACCCACAATTAATTTTTTTTCATCTTAAAGGTACCACTGGACTCAATTTCGCTTCCCCCCCCCCAGCTCTTAAGTTCTCTAAACACAATAAATGCCTATTCTGTCTCTGTAATTAGAATCATAGAGTTGGAAGGGACCTCCAGGGTCATCTAGTCCAACCCCCTGCACAATGCAGGAAATTCATAAATACCTCCCCCACACACACACCCTCATTGACCTGTGATCCATTAAACCTGTCGTTCCACCCCCCATTTTGAAGCAGCGGAAAGCGAAACGGACGGTTTAAATAGCTGCCAGCCATTTAACCCTTCCCGGGCGATCCTCCCCTTTCTCCCAGCCATGGTAAGCTGCAGCTGGGAGGAAGGAGATCCGAACTGGCTGGTGCGGTTTGGGACATTTTTGGTTTGGTTTGGGCGCCACCTTGAACCCTGAAACGAACCAGAATGTTTAGGTTCGTGGCCATCCCTATACAGTAGTACAAGGATAAAATAATCTCAGCAGTAGTATAACTGAAAGTACATATTTCTAGCCTTTGTATTTGAAATTCTGATCGGTGGTATGTTTCGATGTCAACCCCCCGCCCCCCCCCCCCCCAGGATTCACAATGCACTTAAAGGAATTCCAGATGACAGGGATGGGCTTTTTGATACCATTCAGCGTTCTAAGAACCATTATCAAAAAAGGGCTTACCAGTGTATAAAGTGTATGGTAGCACTCTTCAGCAACTGTCCTGTAGCCTACCAGATTTTACAGGTAATTCCTTTCGTTTCAGTATTTGTGTTCTCCTCTGATTTAACTGAGAATTGTTTTCCCAAACATTTTTTAAAAAAATAACAAATCTTGCTATGAAGAGAACAGGGTTAATTGGAAGCTTAGTTATTGCAAAACTAAGATCTGCAAAATCACTTTTACCTAAATCCACTGTTTCCTGTATTTTACTCCAAAAGATCAAATCCTTCACTCCCCCACCAGGTAGGTAGTAAAAGGTCAAATTCTTCTGCACCCATTTAGATTGTAGGAAATCTTTTTAAATTGAATGGGGCGTGCTGACAGTGAACAAACCACATATTCTTATAGAAAGCTGCTGAATTAAGATATTTGACAAAAGTATCAAATAGTGAATGATTTACTTTATCTCTGTAGAGCAATGGAGATCTGAAGAGAAAATGGACTTGGGCAGTAGAATGGCTTGGAGATGAGCTTGAGCGTAGACCGTACACTGGTAATCCACAGTATACATATAATAATTGGTCACCACCGGTCCAGAGTAATGAAACATCAAATGGTTATTTTCTGGAAAGATCACATAGTGCAAGAATGACACTTGCAAAGGCTTGTGAACTATGCCCAGAAGAGGTAAGAACTAATTCACATATCATGTTGTTTTTTTATTTGCAGTCTCTCTGACTTCTGTATTTTACTATAACTAAGATGGGGAGAGAGTTCAAAATGAACTAAAAAGGGGGAAATTGCAGTTCAATCCTAGGTTGAGTTACATGCTTTTAAGCCCATTAGCTTTAGTGGATTTAGAAGGATGCACTTCTGCTTGGGATTGCACTGTTGGTCTTGCATTATTTTATTTTTCCAGTGGCTTCCAAACAGCACTTTTAATTGGCAAACATAGTTTCTTTTCTGGTCTGACGAGGATGGATTCATCCTTTTCTCAGATGGAGTACTTGAGAACCTCCTTGTTGTTCATCACTGCACATGCTGTGTACCAGGGATTTCATTTGGCATTTTCACTGTTTCCTGCTGCCCTAGGAGTGTAGTTTGGCAAGGGTGTTTGAACTTAGTTCGGTTTTGTTTCGCTTTTGTACCAGTACTTCATTTGGGAAATTTTTTTTTGAGAAACCAACAAACATTGCACAACAGATACAGCTGCCCCCACTATGAACCCCAAGCAAGTGGCATTCCAACATACACATATCTTTTTGAAACTTGGAGGTTCTTTTGGGGAGAGGCTCCAGCAGCTACACTGCAGATTTGGTGCCTCTGCCTCAAACCCTCTCTCTCCACCAGCCCACTACATATACCCTAGGAGATTTGCCATTGAGTATTATGGCCCCATAGGGTATAATGGAGCTGAATATATTAGGTATTACCAAATATTTCCTGAATCCGAATACAGTGCCAATACTGATATTTGGGAATGCCAAATAAATTTGACTCCTTTATAACTGAATTGGGTGGGAAACAATTTTTTTTTCGTTGCACACCCCTGGTTCTGAGTCATGGTGCTCAGATTTTGAGCTGATACACAGCCAGCCACTCACCCTGCCCATTGCATTCAGGTATCAGAGAT
>NW_015170893.1:162788-164445 GCF_001447785.1 Gekko japonicus | reverse complement strand
AGATTGGGAGCTGCCTTCACTATCCACCTTACCACTTCTTTCACACACACACCCCTCCAACAGACACTTGATGTAATACAGGAGAATACTTGCAGCTCCCCAGCTTGTAATTCTTAATATAACGTGAACTAGTTGTAGTGTGTTTTCATAAACCGAGTTTTGAACATTCAGTAAATTGTGTCACAACAGAATAAGAAAGGATATAACTTGAAAAATGATGGTACTTATTTTAATGGAAGTGGTTTTCATTTATAGGAACCAGATGATCCAGATGCCCCTGATGAGCATGAGTCCTCCCCTCCAGAAGACGCTCCACTGTATCCTCATTCACCTGGCTCCCAGTATCAACAGGTGAGCACTGATTTACTTTAGGGAAATACCACTTCTCATTTCGGGGTCCTTATTAGCTTCAGCTTTAGCAGAAATATGCTGATAATGTTACTCCCATAGGCATAAGTATAAAAACTTCACAAGTGCATAGGGGAACAGGATGTCTTGCAGTTTGCTTGGTCTAACTTAGTGTTTTGCACATATGGGTACAGTTTTTAAAAGATCTTTTGTGACCACATATAAAATCATTTTGTGGAAATTGGCTATACAACTTTTCTAAAACCAACCTCACAGGGTGTCTGTTGTGGGGAGGGGAAGGGAAAGGAGTTTGTAAACCACTCTGAGTGAAGGGCGGGGTATAAATCCAATCTCTTCTTCTTCTTCTAAAACTTAAATCATAAACAGGGCCAGCCAGAATACATCAGTTTTTCACAGATGCTTCCAGAACAAATTTAACTCTTACATACAATTAATCTTCGACGTGGTCTCTGTGCATCACACCCATGGGGATCTAGTGCGCATGCGCTGGATCGATCGGCATCATAGCAAGCTCTTTTAACGGATTTTCGCGCCCAGACCTCGGGCATGCACAGGAACCCCACCGCGCATGCCCAGAGGGGAGGGCGCGGACATCCCGCCAGTTCCTTTCTTACCGCCGCGTTGGAAAGACCTTTTTCTTCGTCGGTCTGATTGGTTTGCGTGTTTTGGCTTTTTGCCTCATAGCTCTTTGGATTTTTTCCTCAGTTTATTCCTTTTCTTCTTTGTTCTTTCAAAAAACTTAAAAAAAAAAACCTTTTATTTTCTGCTGAGGGGGAGGTTGCCGCTTTACCTCAGTCGGACCTTCGGGCTACCCCCCCACACACCCCTTCTTTCTTCTTCATTTTGGTTTTTATGGAGAAGAAGTGGGGCTTTTTTAATAGGTGCAAGGGTTGCGGTAGTAAACTTGCTCCTCCTGACCGTCATACCCTATGCGTACTTTGTCTCGGAGAGTCTCATCGACCCGAATCTTGTCACCACTGTGCTCACTTTTCAAACCAGACCCAAAAAAACCCAAGCTGCGCGCCTTAAAGTGGCCCTGCTAGAATCGGCTCTACATCCTTCCTCAGCAATGGACACCGAGAAACCATCGACCTAAACGGCTCCGGCATCGAGGCCTGCCTCCGATATCGGCCAACCGACACCGAAGCCTCTGGCATCGAAGGCACAATCCTCCGCTTCCACGCTGGTGAAAAAGAAATCCAGGCCAAGTAAGGAGCAAAAGTCCGCAAAGAAGGGCTCTTCCAAACCCCTTAAAGCAGCAAAGAAGGGGAAAGTAGCGGTGGCTGCA
>NW_015170893.1:161385-162492 GCF_001447785.1 Gekko japonicus | reverse complement strand
TCCTCCTGCAGACGATCCTGCCCAGCATAACTTGGATCACAATCGTCCTCCCAACCCTCAGATCGTTCAAACCCCAGTCGTTTCCACCCCTGTCGTTCCACCAAGACCTTTAACTGGTCAACAGGACACTCCTGTCCAAATGCCTCACCAGGAGTCCTCTGATTCAATGGAAGACAATTCCGATACCGAAGCATCTGAGGCTCACACCTCCCCTGATCAGAAGTCTCCTGATCAGGCTGTCGCTGATAATTTGCCCATCTCCCCATCCAACAATCTCACATCATACACAGATCTTGTAAAGAGAATGGCCCATTCCTTAAGCCTCTTCGTCGTTCAGCAACATCCACAAGTGACGGATGCGGTCTTTGACATCGTCCAGCTTGATACATTTCCACTCTGGCATTACCCAACTGTCCTTTTGCAAGCTACAAAGGCACCATGGGAGAAACCTTCGTCAGCCCCGGTGTCGACAAGACGACTGGAACATATGTACAGAGTCCAAGAGACAGGGGCCGAATTCCTATTCTCCCATCCTCAACCAAACTCTATGGTTGTAACATCCTCCTCAAAATCTAAATGGACACACTCTGCACCTTCAGACAGAAAAAGTAAAAAATCGGACGCCTTCAGCAGACATTTCTATTCCACCAGAGCGTTGGGTGTCAAAAGAAGCTTCTATTCCACCGGAGCGTTGGGTGTCAAAACCACTAACTATCTGGCCTGCATGAGCAGGTATCAATATACTCTCTGGGAAATACTCTCTCCGAACTATTGACCCACCTTCCAGAAGACAAGCTTTAGGCAGCCAGAGTCATTCAATAGGAGGGCATGGTGTTGGCAAAACAACAAATAAACACTTCAAAGCATGCCCTAGATGCATCTTCCAGGATGATGGCCTCTGCTATAGCACTCAGGAGACATTCCTGGCTCCGCATTATGACTCTCCCTCTGGATACTAGGTCTTATGTTGAAGATCTTCCGTTTGACGGCCTTGGCCTCTTCAACACCACTACTGATTCCACACTCCAGGAATTAGACAAGAGCATAAAGGCTTCTCGGGCTCTAGGAGTGTCACTCTCTGTGAGACAACAATACCGTCCCCGTACC
>NW_015170893.1:160918-161321 GCF_001447785.1 Gekko japonicus | reverse complement strand
TTTTGACTTCCCTGTCACCGAGTCAGTTCAAACCTATCTATCCCCCTCCTTCATACTTGGCGTCACATCACCTCGGACGAATGGGTGCTGTCAATCTTGACCCGAGGCTACGGTATCCAATTCCACCAGAACCCCATTACTCCTGTCGTCGTCTATGGGTGCTGTCAATCTTGACCCGAGGCTACCGTATCCAATTCCTCCAGAACCCCATTACTCCGGTCGTCCTCTCCACACCCCCTTCCTCTCCTAGAAGAGGTGTCCGTCCTTCTGCAGAAGGGAGCCATCGAACAGATACCACCACACCTCCACGGGATGGGATTTTATTCCCGATAGTTCACAGTCCCGAAGAGAGATGGAGGCGTTCGACCCATTTTAGATCTAAGGGCACTGAACTGTTTTGTAA